>NC_141834.1:22631989-22756989 GCF_982586985.1 Callionymus lyra | reverse complement strand
AGGAGGTTTCTGAAGAAGGTCTGTGTTCTGGAGGAGGTTTCTTAAGAAGACCTATGTTCTGGAGGAGGTTTCTGAAGAAGGTCCATGTTCTGGAGGAGGTTTCTGAAGAAGGCCCATGTTCTGGAGGAGGTTTCTTAAGAAGGTCTATGTTCTGGAGGAGGTTTCTGAAGAAGGCCAATGTTCTGGAGGAGGTTTCTGAAGAAGGTCTGTGTTCTGGAGGAGGTTTCTTAAGAAGACCTATGTTCTGGAGGAGGTTTCTGAAGAAGGTCCATGTTCTGGAGGAGGTTTCTGAAGAAGGCCCATGTTCTGGAGGAGGTTTCTTAAGAAGGTCTATGTTCTGGAGGAGGTTTCTGAAGAAGGTCTATGTTCCTCTCTTGAGGAGGCCTTTCCTGCCTCACGCTGGCTGCTGTGGGCATCACAGGAGCTTCACTCATCATTAGCAGGTTCTTGACCATCATCTCACTCGTCCTTGTTAGTGCAAACGTCCTCGTCAGCAGAAGAACCTGCGAGTCCTGATCTTCTCCTGTCATTTTTCTCTTCGCTCAGCTTGTTTTTCTGTCAGTTTGTCCTTGTTTTGCTCTTTCACTCACCGGAGACGTTCCCCTCGAGGTTAGTACCCCTCGTCTGATGGAGATCACCATGGCAACAGTGCGAGGCTTCGGAGCCGAGGGTCTGTCGGACAGAAAGCATTGATCAGGAAGGAAGTGTCATCTGGACGAGCAGCTGCTCCAGGAGGACCTCTTTCAATGTTCTCGTCAGGAAACGACGACACATTTCATCGCTTTTATTGTCTAGTGTTTAGTGTTTAACTCGTCAAACAAGTTTTCTTCTCAACGAGCCTCCAAACAAAAGTTTATTTTACTAAAGTTTGACAAAAAGGGGCAGAAACTCCAAGTTACGATGAAATTAAAATCATATACACAGAAATATTTTAATATATATAATATATTTTTTAGTTTTACGGAGCGAACATGAAGGAAAAACCACCCGGAAAATTTAATGTATTTTCTCAATTTTAATTTAAATCAATCACTGTTTCAGAAGAACGAGGGAGGAGAACGAGGGAGGAGAACGAGGGAGGAGAACGAGGGAGGAGAACGAGGGAGGAGGACGAGGGAGGAGAACGAGGGAGGAGAACGAGGGAGGAGAACGAGGGAGGAGAACGAGGGAGGAGGACGAGGGAGGAGAACGAGGGAGGAGAACGAGGGAGGAGAACGAGGGAGGAGAACGAGGGAGGAGGACGAAGGAGGAGGACGAAGGAGGAGAATGAGGGAGGAGAACGAGGGAGGAGGACGAAGGAGGAGAACGAGGGAGGAGAACGAGGGAGGAGGACGAAGGAGGAGAACGAGGGAGAAGAACGAGGGAGGAGAACGAGGGAGGAGAATGAGGGAGAAGAACGAGGGAGGAGGACGAGGGAGGAGGACGAGGGAGGAGGACGAAGGAGGAGAACGAGGGAGGAGGACGAAGGAGGAGAACGAGGGAGGAGAACGAGGGGGAAGAACGAGGGAGGAGAACGAGGGAGAAGAACGAGGGAGAAGAACGAGGGAGGAGAAGGAGGGAGGAGAAGGAGGGAGGAGAAGGAGGGAGAATAAGAAGGGAGAAGAACGAGGGAGGAGGACGAAGGAGGAGAACGAGGGAGGAGAACGAGGGAGAAGAACGAGGGAGAAGAACGAGGGAGGAGAACGAGGGAGAAGAACGAGGGAGGAGAACGAGGGAGGAGAACGAGGGAGAAGAACGAGGGAGAAGAACGAGGGAGGAGAACGAGGGAGAAGAACGAGGGAGAAGAACGAGGGAGGAGAACGAGGGAGTTTCCAGAGCAGACGTGGCTCAGATCTGTACGAGTGGAGCGAGATCTTAATGGATCGTCGCTGTAAGAATCCTTGACTGGACTCGTGTCACGATCTCTTCAACCGTTTCCTGCATTCTCTCTGCACACAAACGCACTCGGAGAGCGACGCACAACAGTTGTGTTGCCTCACGACGCACAACAGTTGTGTTGCCTCGCGACGCACAACAGTTGTGTTGCCTCACGACGCACAACAGTTGTGTTGCCTCGCGACGCACAACAGTTGTGTTGCCTCACGACGCACAACAGTTGTGTTGCCTCACGACGCACAACAGTTGTGTTGCCTCACGACGCACAACAGTTGTGTTGCCTCACGACGCACAACAGTTGTGTTGCCTCACGACGCACAACAGTTGTGTTGCCTCACGACGCACAACAGTTGTGTTGCCTCATGACGCACAACAGTTGTGTTGCCTCGCGACGCACAACAGTTGTGTTGCCTCGCGACGCACAACAGTTGTGTTGCCTCGCGACGCACAACAGTTGTGTTGCCTCGCGACACAAAAGACTTAATAGAAGCAGAATTACGAGTTAATTTATGAGTCTTTCTCGAGGGCATTGAAGGAAGAACGACGTCTCAAGTACTTGTTTATCATTAAAAATGTCGGCCAATGGCACGAGAAATACTGTCTAAATACATGAATATCGTCTAAATACAAGGTTTTTCACACTTCAGGTCTCGTTGCTTTTTAACATCTTGAAACAAACCAACTTTTCAGGTGATTTGGACTAAAATATATATTTTTTTAAAAACAAGTCTTTAATACTTGCTTATAATTTGGCTAGCAACCGTAACACAATGTCACTTGAACCGTAACAACACATGTTGTCGTTGATCTGACTGTTGTTGACGTTGATCTGACTGTTGTTGTCGTTGATCTGACTGTTGTTGACGTTGATCTGACTGTTGTTGTCGTTGATCTGACTGTTGTTGTCGTTGATCTGACTGTTGTTGATGTTGATCTGACTGTTGTTGTCGTTGATCTGACTGTTGTTGACGTTGATCTGACTGTTGTTGTCGTTGATCTGACTGTTGTTGATGTTGATCTGACTGTTGTTGTCGTTGATCTGACTGTTGTTGATGTTGATCTGACTGTTGTTGTCGTTGATCTGACTGTTGTTGATGTTGATCTGACTGTTGTTGTCGTTGATCTGACTGTTGTTGTCGTTGATCTGACTGTTGTTGACGTTGATCTGACTTTTGTTGTCGTTGATCTGACTGTTGTTGACGTTGATCTGACTGTTGTTGTTGTTGATCTGACTGTTGTTGTCGTTGATCTGACTGTTGTTGTCGTTGATCTGACTGTTGTTGTCGTTGATCTGACTGTTGTTGACGTTGATCTGACTTTTGTTGTCGTTGATCTGACTGTTGTTGACGTTGATCTGACTGTTGTTGTCGTTGATCTGACTGTTGTTGACGTTGATCTGACTTTTGTTGTCGTTGATCTGACTGTTGTTGACGTTGATCTGACTGTTGTTGTCGTTGATCTGACTGTTGTTGTCGTTGATCTGACTGTTGTTGTCATTGATCTGACGGTTGTTGACGTTGATCTGACTTTTGTTGTCGTTGATCTGACTGTTGTTGACGTTGATCTGACTGTTGTTGTCGTTAATCTGACTGTTGTTGACGTTGATCTGACTGTTGTTGACGTTGATCTGACTGTTGTTGTCGTTGATCTGACGGTTGTTGTCGTTGATCTGACTGTTGTTGTCGTTGATCTGACGGTTGTTGTCGTTGATCTGACTGTTGTTGTCGTTGATCTGACGGTTGTTGACGTTGATCTGACTGTTGTTGACGTTGATCTGACTGTTGTTGACGTTGATCTGACTGTTGTTGTCGTTAATCTGACTGTTGTTGACGTTGATCTGACTGTTGTTGACGTTGATCTGACTGTTGTTGTCGTTGATCTGACTGTTGTTGTCGTTGATCTGACGGTAACGACGGCGCGTCGTCTGCTGATGGTTGTTCTTGAAAATAGACTCATCACAGGTTCAATCACGGGCAGGAAGACAAGCGGACGCCAGAGTCAACACATCCATCACCCGGAGACTTTCCTGGAACCTTCTCTCCTCCTGGAACAACATCCAAATAAAAGAACAGATTAGAGTCGATCGAGAGAAAAGATACACTCGTGTGAAAGTTCAAGTTCATTTTTATCTCCATGAATGTGACTCGAGTGCACGAGTGTTGCAACACACACTTGAACATGGTTGAGAAATCAACGGGGAGTTAAAAGAAAAATGATCCATGTTTGGCAAGAACACGTGTTTTACCGTCAGGTTCGAAGGTTTGTTCCTGTAAATGTCGGATGAAAAACTAATTGAAATGACGTATAAATAAAAATATTAAGGGCTTTATAATTTCATAAATGTGCTGAAATAATGTAAATAATATTTATTCAATTTATATTTAATATGATCTTCATGTCATTGAAAGTATTCTCAGGGGTGCTCTTATGACCTCTGTCTCGCCCCCTCACAACAAAAGGAGTCGGAACTCTTGAGTTAGCATGATCTTTAATGTTGTTTCGATTGAAATGAAAGCGTACGTATTTGAATTTTGATGGGTGTCTTTTTCGATGTCCTCCTTTACCTTGACCCTTGACCCTTGACCTGCCAGGCATGTGTTGTCATTGTTCCTTTGACATTGTTTTAGGGTTGCTAGCCAAAATATAAGCAAGTATTTAAGACTTGTTTTTTTTATTTAAATAGTTTATTTTAGTCCAAATCGCCTGAATAGGCAATTTGTCGAGCATTTTGAATCCGTCAAATATTAGGATGAGACGAAAAAGATTCATTTGAAACATGAAACCTGCAACAGAGCTTCAAGATAAGTTCGTTTTTGATGTTTTATCTGTTTTTTGTGATGGTTTTGTTTGAGGAACCTTCGCTGCGAGTGTTTGTTTGTCTTCAGCAGATGATGCTACTTGTTGTTGTTCAATGAAGCAGATGATGGTCATGGACACGTCCGACCGTCTTAAATGGCGTCTGACGTCCGCTGCACGAGTCACGGAACCGACCGACAGCCATTAGCCTCGTGATCCACGACCGTGTTTCTTCTGAACTCGCAGTCTTCGCCGCTCATTAGGCGTTAAAGTTTCTGTGTCTAATCCCTCGGCGGGAGCTTAGCGTGCGAGGCTGGCGTTGATCCATTTACGCCCAGAACGCCGTTTCGTTTCTCCTCGTAATCCCTCACAAAAGATGCGTCGGCACAATCTCCCGCCGCCTCACGCCAACACTTGTCGGCCAAACATCTTAATCCCGCCGTGAGCCGGATGTGTTCGCGTCGGAGGCGTCGAGAACAAACACCGCCGTCAGGATCGCAGTTTGTGTGGTCGCTCGTAAAATAAGTGAGAAACACCTTCATATCGCCATGGTAACACAACCGTCTGGCTTTAAAAACCAGGTTATTTATTTCGCTGAGGCCGTCGTCGATAAACAGTTTAGGACGTTTTGGATTTGTGTCAAAATGTTGTCATTTACATCAGGTTGTCCTGGCTGTCAATCAAGTGACTGTGAACGAGGTAGAGAAGATGTGTTTGGACGAGGTTGAGTCTGGAGGAGATTCTTCTGGTGTTTCACCACAGTGACAAGTGTGATAGTGAGGATGGATTTGTATTCAGTCTCACTCTAGGCAGTTAGCATACATGCTAACAAGCTTCAGCTTCAAGTAGATTAATCATAAATGTTCACACTTTTGTGTGTCCGTAAATGATTGTCGTAATATAGATGCATTTGTTGTTGCCATAATGAGTTCTTGCCGGCTATGAAACATTTATTTACGAAGTTTCTTTAGCTGACACGCTCTAGTAGAAGAACTCACATTTATCCTTCAAACTCTTCACTTGCTGCCAGTTTCTTTCAGGATCATTTTAAAATTCTGGTTCTTACTTTCAGATCTATTCATGGTCAGACCTTCCATCAGTGATCTGATCCAGACTTACACCCCAGCTCGGGCTCTGAGGTCTGTGGATCAGAATCTACTGATGGTTCCTGAACTTCCGGACCAGAGGAGAGAAATCCTTCCAGACTGTTGCTCCTAAGCTTTGGAACCATCTCTGTGTTTGATGATCTACTAACTCCTTCAAGAAACATCTGTGTTTGATGATCTACTGACTCCTTCAAGAAACATCTGTGTTTGATGATCTACTGACTCCTTCAAGAAACATCTGTGTTTGATGATCTACTGACTCCTTCAAGAAACATCTGTGTGTTTGATGATCTACTGACTCCTTCAAGAAACATGTGTGTTTGATGATCTACTGACTCCTTCAAGAAACATCTGTGTGTTTGATGATCTACTGACTCCTTTAAGAAACATCTGTGTTTGATGATCTACTGACTCCTTCAAGAAACATCTGTGTGTTTGATGATCTACTGACTCCTTCAAGAAACATGTGTGTTTGATGATCTACTGACTCCTTTAAGAAACATCTGTGTTTGATGATCTACTGACTCCTTCAAGAAACATCTGTGTTTGATGATCTACTGACTCCTTCAAGAAACATCTGTGTTTGATGATCTACTGACTCCTTCAAGAAACATCTGTGTTTGATGATCTACTGACTCCTTTAAGAAACATCTGTGTTTGATGATCTACTGACTCCTTTAAGAAACATCTGTGTTTGATGATCTACTGACTCCTTCAAGAAACATCTGTGTTTGATGATCTACTGACTCCTTCAAGAAACATCTGTGTTTGATGATCTACTGACTCCTTCAAGAAACATCTGTGTGTTTGATGATCTACTGACTCCTTCAAGAAACATCTGTGTTTGATGATCTACTGACTCCTTCAAGAAACATCTGTGTTTGATGATCTACTGACTCCTTCAAGAAACATCTGTGTTTGATGATCTACTGACTCCTTCAAGAAACATGTGTGTTTGATGATCTACTGACTCCTTCAAGAAACATCTGTGTTTGATGATCTACTGACTCCTTCAAGAAACATGTGTGTTTGATGATCTACTGACTCCTTCAAGAAACATCTGTGTTTGATGATCTACTGACTCCTTCAAGAAACATCTGTGTTTGATGATCTACTGACTCCTTCAAGAAACATCTGTGTTTGATGATCTACTGACTCCTTCAAGAAACATCTGTGTTTGATGATCTACTGACTCCTTCAAGAAACATCTCAAGACACTTTTATTGTAGCCTTTCCTTGATTCTCTGAGACTCTTGGGTTTGTCTCTGTGTTATCTTGATCTTTAAAGTATATATTTTATTGAGTATTGTTTTGATTTTTTAAGTTCTTTGTGACCCTGGTCTGGAATGAGCTACAGAAAGTGCACAAATTGCCGGCGAGCATCATGTGCACAAAGCGATATACTGGGTGAATGTCTGGACCGATTGGATTAAGGTCGTGGACATGATTCCAACAGTGCAACGACGCTATCAAACCTGGCATCATAGGATTCACTCTTATCTTCATATGTTTTCAGAATTCATTTTGCATTTGTGCAACAGGGACAAAAGCTGTTGATCATCGTCTTTAAGGTTCATCTAAGATCTCATCTTCGGTTTCGCTCTCGTTCATCATCTCAAATCAGAGCGTTGACTGGAAGTGAAAGTTCCTCCTCTCGTGTTCTTCCCACTTTAAAGCAGCTCTTCCTGGTGTCGTCCCTCCTCCTCTCCTCCACCCTCTTAATCTGCTTCTGTCCGTCTTCCATCTCACTCTCCCTGATGGTCTCGGTGTCGCTGGCCTGGGTGATGGATGCCGGCGCAGGAGGAAGGCCACTGTGCAGCCGGGACTGTGATGAATGACTCGCCTTTTAATACACACAGCACAGGAACCCGGGGCGGAGGCAGAACACTCCGATACAAACGTTTGCTGTGACACCGGAGAACAATAGCAGACTTCTCGTTTACATCTTCGGGGACGATGGAGAGACACTCGTGCTCGGGACATGTCGGCAGTGAAAGCCGGGGGAGGACGTGAAAGAAATCCTCGATCAGAAAATGTAATTAAACATTGAGTTATTGTAGAGAGCGACGCCGTCTTGCTCTTTTCGGAAGCAGTCGTGCCAGTTCGTAGCCGCGAGGAGGAGAAAGCAGCCATTTGTCTTCGGAATATTTTCATTAGAACGCCCTCACTTGAAGCCTCGACGTGAGGCTGGAGCTTTGGTGGAATCCTATGAAGGTTAGCTTAGCGAACGCACCTCTGTGTTCTTTTAAGAGAATCAATCGTCAATGTTGAACAATTCCAGATGAAAACATGTTCAGTTCATTGTAGGTTAAAACGATAAAAACACGGAGTCCGTTCCGGTCGATCCAACACGACGTCACTTCCCGTCCTGATTCTTATGCTTCGCGGAGAAAGATGGTCAATCAGAGTGTGTCACGGGTCGTTTATTCGCCGCTTCAAGTCAAACAAAATACAAGCTTTACGATCGATCGGTCACACTTTCTCCAGGCGACTGTACAGGTCAATAGCCTCGGGCAGAAAAGGTCCTGATCTGTAGAAACATCGCTATATTTAAGGAAAATTTCCCGCCCAGGGGGTCGTCCTTTCCGGCCAAATGGTCCTTTCAAGTTCCTTGTGTCCCGATCCCCCTTAGAGAGACATCCTGATTTGTTTTCTTGTAATCTAATCATTCAAATGTTCTCGGTTTCCGTCTTTTATCCCCCCTTTCCCGGGTGTGTCTTGCTTCGTTCTTTGATCTACGATTTAAGGTGTGATTTGCAGATAAACAGATGTTTTAAATAACTGGTGTCGTATCTAATCCTGATCCGAGCTTGTCTTGAACCAGTGAATCAGTCTGGAGTGAAATGTTGATTGTGAATGTGTAGTCAAACGTTTAAGCTCTTAGATCAAGCGAGTAATTTTTACTTTATATTTTGATCATCTTTTAGCATTAATTTAAGTATGGCGTATACGTATAGTGTATAATCATTTTAATCTAATAAGGTTTAAGAAAATAACCTTTAGAAGCAGATGTGTTCCGTGTGAGAAGCTTCAATCCTATGGTTTACGATAAAGATGTTCTCTTGTAGCAACATATTGTGCAGCAGATTGTCACGCTAGCTGGTCTCCTCTTTCGGGATCTTTCGTGGTTAGAGCTAAATGCTCATCAGTAACATGATAATTTCCCACAAGGTTTTACAAACACATTTGAGATGTGGTGTGTTGTGCGTTTGAATCAGCAGAACATTAAAGAGGCTTCAGAAATGTAGGGTCTGGTTCAAACACTTTCACTGACTTCAATGAAGCAAAGCTTCCACTACAGGTACGGCCTTTTGACGCCTGGAATGAACGCAAAAATAAGTTTTAACCGGTCAAAAAGCACCTGGGGAGTAGGTTTAGTAAAGGTTTTCTGGGGTTCTCCGCAATGGTGTGAACGCAGTGACGCAGCAAGGTCAGCAACAGGCTTCAGCGTAGGATATGTCAAGCGTGTATGAAAAAAAAAGGTTTAGCCGCTTGAACCCCGATAATTAGGCAGAGACTTTTCAACCGGTTACGATAGGCTTAGTAAGAACGGGGTCATGGTTAGGGTCAGGGTCAGGGTTAGTGAACACCAGTAATCCATTGATGCAGACCAGCTGAGAGCAGAAGGTCAATTTCCCAGAAGAAACAAAGCAGAACTGCTTATATTCCTTTCAGTGGATAGTTGGTTGAAATTGTCATCTTCTCTAGCTTTTTCTCAAAGACAGTTCCCTCAAACAACTGTCCTAAAATTCTTTAAAGTCCATCTACCGTATTTTCCGGACTATAAAACGCAGTTTTTTTCACAGTTTGTCCGGGGGTGCGACTTATACTCTGGAGCGACTTATGTGTGAAATTATTACCACATTATTAGCGGTCTATCATTTCACATGTTATTTTCACACTTAACCACCAGAGGGCGCTCTAGGCCTGTGTTGATCATTTCCACGTAGAAGAGGAAGCATCTTCTACCTCCGGAGTTAGTTAGTTGTTTAAAAGTGACACGAGGATGAAGAGTTATTTGGAGTTACACGGATTGTTTGGTAAACTTGTTAGTTATTTATGCTATAGTTCTCTGAATAACTCTTCATATGTTATGTTAACATACCAGGTTCTCACTTCATGTAACGTAACGTAACATTATTCTGTTGTTGCCTCTAGTTTTATTTTAAATTGTCTTTCAAGATCACATGTCTGTTCTTGGATTTTATCAAATACATTTCCCCCAAAAACACGACTTATACTCCAGTGCGACTTATATATGTTTTTACTTCTTTATTATGTATTTTATGGCTGGAGATACTTGTGCTCCGGAGACACTTATAGTCCGGAAAATACGGTACATGATCGTCACCTTCTAGTCCCGTCCAGACCCTGATATCCGACATCACTGCCTGGCATAGATAGTTTCCTTCCATGGTGCTTTTGAGACACTTCCAGACCTCCTTCCTCCCGGAGAGGCTCTGATGTTTTGAGAGTCGTGGTTGTCTCCTGGAGAAGCTACTCTCTGAGATCACACGCTATAATCCATATCTGAGCTGGAGGCCTGCTGTGACCAGGATCTCTGTGGAAGGACCACTAGGGACGCCTTCATGTCGCCTCATCTCCAGACCACTGGATCCCAGAGTCCGCAGATAAGGATCTGAGGAGCATCATGACGTCATGGAAACTGACCGTAGACCAGGCGATGAGGTCATCAGGACCCGGTGATGAGGTCATCAGGACCCGGTGATGAGGGTCATCAGGACCCGGTGATGAGGTCATCAGGACCCGGTGATGAGGTCATCAGGACCCGGTGATGAGGTCATCAGGACCCGGTGATGAGGTCATCAGGACCCGGTGATGAGGTCATCAGGACCCGGTGATGAGGTCATCAGGACCCGGTGATGAGGTCATCAGGACCCGGCCTTGATGTCACGGATCCCTCGCCGTCGTCGCCGGAGATGGAAAGAAAAGTGTGTTTCTCGTGGGCTGATGAAGCCTCGGGGACGAGCGGGTTTAGGGTTCATCAAGTATTTATGGTGCGTTCATTAAGTATTGATCGGGCGGTAAGAGCCCGTTTAGACGCCCGGACCAGCGTTATTAGAGCCCGGAGTTATGATGGCGGCCGAACAAGACGGATGAAGAGACGCGTCGAAAGTGAACGTAAAGATGTGGAGACTCGACTTGAGAGGAAGCAGAATATTTGAATATCAATCAGGTATGTAGATGGAGCTCCGACAGGCGTCAAGAGAGGTTCTAATCTGTGAGCCGGTAACTAGGATACCAGCTGAAGGCGGACCAACCAGCGCCACCAGTCCATGTATCAAACCGAGGCGCCGCGTGATTGACAGGCTGGAAATATGAGAGGAAAGCCTCGGCGAGTAATGAATCCAAAGTTCTGTCACTAATGATGTACGGCTTCATGGAAACGCTCAGTGTTAAAGGAAGTCTCTAAATGAAGCGGCGTCGCATCTTCTCAGCGGCGCCTCTTTGAGATGCAAGACGGCGAAGGAAGCGTCGAGGAATTGAACCATCGCTCGGTCAAAACTCAAAGTAGAGAAGTCGGTGATTGACGGAGTCGATCCACGGTTGATGGATCACTGTCTGACCGTAGTTCCTCAGAGCTTGTTCCTCTTTTAGAACTTACAGCTGAGACTAGAGACCCGGGTCACCTGTGTGTGCATCAAGAGGTCACTGTGTAACTGGTGAATGAGTTCACTGAGGGGGGTTGAGAAGAAGATTTTTGGAAGAGACAGTTTTTTTATAAGATTGTTAGCTCTGGATTCAACCAAAATGGTTTAGTTTAAGTATCACTAATGTGTGTTTTAGGTCAGGACCTGGGTCCAGGGGAGGGTCCAGGTCCATGAGGACCTCCAGCGAGGAGACAACCATGAATGTCCCTCCGTTGACATTAAAGATGTTTTAAGGTTTCCTAATTTGAAGCACTGCGCTCCTCATCTTGACCCTAAACCACCCTGCAGTTCTCCTCGTCCAGACCAAGTCCTGAAGGGTTCCATCATGAGATGGAGGATCAGTGCTTGGGGACAGAACTTAGTCTGGGCTCTGAATGGGTTCTAGTTCACCATATATTGAACAGAACTCTCGCGGTTCCATCAAAGACCTGCTGAGTCCTCAGGGGAACCATTGGACCGCATGAAGATCAGAGTCTTGCATCAGTCCTGTAGACCTCCTTCTGGTCTGTGACGGGGGTTTAACTCTCCACACCTGTCCTGGCCGGGCTCGTGTTTCCAGGGATGAGGTTTAATGAACCTGAAACAGCGACAGACGGGCGACACCGTGAGCAGGAACTTGTTCCATCACTGGACAGATGTTGCAGGGAGGAGGGTGAGACTGAGGGGGAGACGGAGGGTGAGACTGAGGGTGAGACAGAGGGTGAGGTTGAGACTGAGGTTGAGACTGAGGGTGAGACGGAGGGTGAGACTGAGGGTGAGACGGAGGGTGAGACTGAGGGTGAGACTGAGGGTGAGACGGAGGGTGAGGTTGAGACTGAGGGTGAGACTGAGGGTGAGACGGAGGGTGAGGTTGAGACTGAGGTTGAGACTGAGGTTGAGACTGAGGGTGAGACTGAGGGTGAGACTGAGGGTGAGACGGAGGGTGAGACAGAGGGTGAGGTTGAGAGTGAGGGTGAGACTGAGGGTGAGACGGAGGGTGAGACGGAGGGTGAGGTTGAGACTGAGGGTGAGACTGAGGGTGAGACTGAGGGTGAGACGGAGGGTGAGACGGAGGGTGAGGTTGAGACTGAGGGTGAGACGGAGGGTGAGACTGAGGGTGAGACTGAGGGTGAGACTGAGGGTGAGACGGAGGGTGAGACTGAGGGTGAGACGGAGGGTGAGACTGAGGGTGAGACTGAGGGTGAGACGGAGGGTGAGGTTGAGACTGAGGGTGAGACTGAGGGTGAGACGGAGGGTGAGGTTGAGACTGAGGTTGAGACTGAGGTTGAGACTGAGGGTGAGACTGAGGGTGAGACTGAGGGTGAGACGGAGGGTGAGACAGAGGGTGAGGTTGAGAGTGAGGGTGAGACTGAGGGTGAGACGGAGGGTGAGACGGAGGGTGAGGTTGAGACTGAGGGTGAGACTGAGGGTGAGACTGAGGGTGAGACGGAGGGTGAGACGGAGGGTGAGGTTGAGACTGAGGGTGAGACTGAGGGTGAGACTGAGGGTGAGACGGAGGGTGAGACTGAGGTTGAGACTGAGGGCGAGACTGAGGGTGAGACGGAGGGTGAGACGGAGGGTGAGACTGAGGGTGAGACTGAGGGTGAGGTTGAGACTGAGGTTGAGACTGAGGGTGAGACGGAGGGTGAGACGGAGGGTGAGACAGAGGGTGAGGTTGAGACTGAGGGTGAGACTGAGGGTGAGACGGAGGGTGAGACGGAGGGTGAGGTTGAGACTGAGGGTGAGACTGAGGGTGAGACTGAGGGTGAGACGGAGGGTGAGACGGAGGGTGAGGTTGAGACCGAGGGTGAGACTGAGGGTGAGACTGAGGGTGAGACGGAGGGTGAGACGGAGGGTGAGACGGAGGGTGAGGTTGAGACTGAGGTTGAGACTGAGGGTGAGACTGAGGGTGAGACGGAGGGTGAGACTGAGGGTGAGACGGAGGGTGAGACGGAGGGTGAGACGGAGGGTGAGGTTGAGACTGAGGGTGAGACGGAGGGTGAGACGGAGGGTGAGGTTGAGACTGAGGGTGAGACTGAGGGTGAGACGGAGGGTGAGACGGAGGGTGAGGTTGAGACTGAGGGTGAGACTGAGGGTGAGACGGAGGGTGAGACTGAGGGTGAGACGGAGGGTGAGACGGAGGGTGAGACTGAGGGTGAGACTGAGGGTGAGACTGAGGGTGAGACTCTCGGTAGAGTCAAGTAGAGTTCACTCTCACGGGTGAGTCGTCTCTGAAGTTCACGTCCCTGAAGGAGTGACTGAAGAGAAACATGTTTCAAATCCTCCTGCAGTGTTTGTTCTGCTCACAGCATCAGAAGATCATGAAGCAGTCGTTGGATCTTGTTGACACTCGTCCACCAGTAGCTCCAGAAGTAAACGACGCAAAAATGTTGCTTTTTATGTTGAAAACAACATCATGATGATTAAAAAATGAGATTATTTTGCAACATTTCAATGGTTTTATTAACATTGAACTGGTTTTATATAAGTTTATTGAAATGTGTTTGTAAATATTCATTGAAATGTGAATTAATGAAAATAATTAAAATGTGATCAATGAGGAAGAAAAAGATTTTATATTGACGTACATTTATGTTAAGAAGTATGTAAAGAATGTTTGTAAATTATAATATTAATAGTTAGGAGAGGAAAATACTTATTATTATTATTAATAACATTATTTTTAACAGCCATGAACGAAAAATAAAAATAATTAAATCTAATAGCATTAAATAAATAATTAAAATCACTTGTAACATGTATTTAGATCAACATCTGGAACAGAAACTATGATGGAAGTAAATTCAAAACAAGAATCAAATCAAATACATTTTATACGTATAACTATTTTTTTTTTTAATTAAAAAATACTAATAACAATAAAAAGTATTTGTTGTTTTACTCTTAATCTCAAATCAGCTGGAAATGAGATTCAGATACTTTTATTTTCTTAACATAACGTTTGTGTAAATGTATAAAGTTCTACTGGAAGTTACTTAGAAATACTTTTCGTCACAAAATTAATTTTAAAGTAAATAAAATGAAAATGAATTATTTTCTTTTTGCTGAAGATAGATTTTAATATAATGCAATGATATTAAAATAATATAATATAATATAATATAATATAATATAATATAATATAATATAATATAATATAATATAATATAATAATAATCTATGAATGTATGTATAATATAAAATGTATATATTTTAAACCCTCTCCCTCAAAATATCAACTAAAAATATAATAAAGTACATTTTTCTCACATTTATCTCAAGAAAACTTCATAAAGTGTATACAAAATAAAGTCAAGTACAGTGAAAAAACATTTACGACATTTTTATTATTGATTTATATTTTTTCACAAAGTTCGTCCATGTTTTCGTTTCATATTCACATCTTTATGAATTAAATCTGGATCTTGACGAGCGGGAGCTTCGGAAAAGTCACGATGTATAAAGTTATATTTATCTCTTGATCGCCGCTCCCTCGTGTTCTCGCTCCGGTCCGAGTCTCTCACGGAACTTCTTCCTCTGGTTTTCTGCGGCAGCAACAGGAACAAGACCCGACCAACCTCTACATCTCCAACCTGCCGCTGAACATGGACGAGCAGGAGCTGGAGAACATGCTGAAGCCCTTCGGTCACGTCATCTCCACCAGGATCCTGAGGGACGCCAACGGTCTGAGCAGAGGAGTCGGCTTCGCCAGGTGAACCTCAGAGTTTGTTTCTTATGTGTTCAGAGACCCTGAGGTCGTCACACTCTTCTGTTACAACCCGTCAGAGTCATGTGACCCTCACAGGAAGTTTACCCTGAAGAAGAACCTGGTTTATCTCCAGTTTATGTTCAAGACTACAAGTTCTAAGAAAATACTGATACACTTGAAAACTGCAATTTTGTTTTCGCTTTTCTTTATCAATACTTCACACCCCTGTATTTTTTCTTAAATTTATTTTAATACATTTCTTTTATGATGGTTCTTTATGGGAAATATTTCAGTAGATGTATATTTATATTTAAGTTATACAATCACAATGCATTGGTTGATTGTTGTGTTGCAATTAAACGTTCGGCCTCTAGATGGCAGCAGTCGTTGCATCCTTCGCAGCTAAAGTAAGAAAGATGACTGAGGACGAGAGGATACAGTGAGTCCAGCAGCTTTTAAAGCTGATGTTTGGACATATTTTGGTTTGAAAACAAATGAAAGTAGTTACGACTTCATCAAGTGTCATGTGGTCTGTAAATACTACAACACTAGAGTCAAGTACTGGACAATACTACACATATATACTTGTTACTACACTATCACAACACCAGAGTCAAGTACTGGACAATACTACACATATATACTTGTTACTACACTATCACAACACCAGAGTCAAGTACTGGACAATACTACACATATATTTACTTGTTACTACACTATCACAACACCAGAGTCAAGTACTGGACAATACTACACATATATACTTGTTACTACACTATCACAACACCAGAGTCAAGTACTGGACAATACTACACATATATACTTGTTACTACACTATCACAACACCAGAGTCAAGTACTGGACAATACTACACATATATACTTGTTACTACACTATCACAACACCAGAGTCAAGTACTGGACAATACTACACATATATACTTGTTACTACACTATCACAACACCAGAGTCAAGTACTGGACAATACTACACATATATACTTGTTACTACACTATCACAACACCAGAGTCAAGTACTGGACAATACTACACATATATACTTGCTACTACACTATCACAACACCAGAGTCAAGTACTGGACAATACTACACATATATACTTGCTACTACACTATCACAACACCAGAGTCAAGTACTGGACAATACTACACATATATACGTGTTACTACACTATCACAACACCAGAGTCAAGTACTGGACAATACTACACATATATACTTGTTACTACACTATCACAACACCAGAGTCAAGTACTGGACAATACTACACATATATACTTGTTACTACACTATCACAACACCAGAGTCAAGTACTGGACAATACTACACATATATACTTGCTACTACACTATCACAACACCAGAGTCAAGTACTGGACAATACTACACATATATACTTGCTACTACACTATCACAACACCAGAGTCAAGTACTGGACAATACTACACATATATACGTGTTACTACACTATCACAACACCAGAGTCAAGTACTGGACAATACTACACATATATACTTGTTACTACACTATCACAACACCAGAGTCAAGTACTGGACAATACTACACATATATACTTGTTACTACACTATCACAACACCAGAGTCAAGTACTGGACAATACTACACATATATACTTGTTACTACACTATCACAACACCAGAGTCAAGTACTGGACAATACTACACATATATACTTGCTACTACACTATCACAACACCAGAGTCAAGTACTGGACAATACTACACATATATACGTGTTACTACACTATCACAACACCAGAGTCAAGTACTGGACAATACTACACATATATACTTGTTACTACACTATCACAACACCAGAGTCAAGTACTGGACAATACTACACATATATACTTGTTACTACACTATCACAACACCAGAGTCAAGTACTGGACAATACTACACATATATACTTGTTACTACACTATCACAACACCAGAGTCAAGTACTGGACAATACTACACATATATACTTGTTACTACACTATCACAACACCAGAGTCAAGTACTGGACAATACTACACATATATACTTGTTACTACACTATCACAACACCAGAGTCAAGTACTGGACAATACTACACATATATACTTGTTACTACACTATCACAACACCAGAGTCAAGTACTGGACAATACTACACATATATACTTGTTACTACACTATCACAACACCAGAGTCAAGTACTGGACAATACTACACATATATACTTGTTACTACACTATCACAACACCAGAGTCAAGTACTGGACAATACTACACATATATACTTGTTACTACACTATCACAACACCAGAGTCAAGTACTGGACAATACTACACATATATACTTGCTACTACACTATCACAACACCAGAGTCAAGTACTGGACAATACTACACATATATACGTGTTACTACACTATCACAACACCAGAGTCAAGTACTGGACAATACTACACATATATACTTGTTACTACACTATCACAACACCAGAGTCAAGTACTGGACAATACTACACATATATACTTGTTACTACACTATCACAACACCAGAGTCAAGTACTGGACAATACTACACATATATACTTGTTACTACACTATCACAACACCAGAGTCAAGTACTGGACAATACTACACATATATACTTGTTACTACACTATCACAACACCAGAGTCAAGTACTGGACAATACTACACATATATACTTGTTACTACACTATCACAACACCAGAGTCAAGTACTGGACAATACTACACATATATACTGAACAGGCTGGTCACGAGGCTCTGTCCTGTCGCTCGCTGGACTCGCTGGAGGAGGTGGAGGAGGTGGGAGAGAGGAGGACACTCTCCAGACTCTCCTCCATCAGGGACAACACTCTCCACCCACTGCACCTGACCGTGGAGGAGCAGCTCCTTCAGGGGCTCAGACCCCCCAGTGTAGGACGGAGCGTTATAGAAGGTCCTTCATCCCAACTGGTGTCAGGATATTTAACTCTCTACTTTAAATATCCTGATGCTAATCCGTAGCGTGTTTTTCTTCTTGTTTGCTTTTTATTTTATTTTTTTTCCGTTTTTTATTTCTATTTTATTTTATTTTTATTCTATTTTATTTTGTTAATAGTGTCAATTTCTAATTTTGTAAATAATTTGTATATTTTTAAGATAGTTTTTATTTTATTTTGTATTATCTCTTGTACTATTTCTTTCTCCTTGCACTTTATTTTCTTCCAACTGCGCTGTTGTGAAAGTGTGTTTCCCCTCTGGGGATGAATAAAGCCTTTCTATTCTATTCTATTCTATTCTATACTACACTGTCACAACACCAGAGTCAAGTACTGGACAATACTACACATATATACTTGTTACTACACTGTCACAACACCAGAGTCAAGTACTGGACAATACTACACATATATACTTGTTACTACACTATCACAACACCAGAGTCAAGTACTGGACAATACTACACATATATACTTGTTACTACACTGTCACAACACCAGAGTCAAGTACTGGACAATACTACACATATATACTTGTTACTACACTATCACAACACCAGAGTCAAGTACTGGACAATACTACACATATATACTTGTTACTACACTATCACAACACCAGAGTCAAGTACTGGACAATACTACACATATATACTTGTTACTACACTATCACAACACCAGAGTCAAGTACTGGACAATACTACACATATATACTTGTTACTACACTATCACAACACTAGAGTCAAGTACTGGACAATACTACACATATATACTTGTTACTACACTATCACAACACTAGAGTCAAGTACTGGACAATACTACACATATATACTTGTTACTACACTATCACAACACCAGAGTCAAGTACTGGACAATACTACACATATATACTTGTTACTACACTATCACAACACCAGAGTCAAGTACTGGACAATACTACACATATATACTTGTTACTACACTATCACAACACCAGAGTCAAGTACTGGACAATACTACACATATATACTTGTTACTACACTATCACAACACCAGAGTCAAGTACTGGACAATACTACACATATATACTTGTTACTACACTATCACAACACAAGAGTCAAGTACTGGACAATACTAAACATATATACTTGTTACTACACTATCACAACACCAGAGTCAAGTACTGGACAATACTACACATATATACTTGTTACTACACTATCACAACCTCCAGAGTCAAGTACTAGACAATACTACACATATATACTTGTTACTACACTATCACAACACCAGAGTCAAGTACTGGACAATACTACACATATATACTTGTTACTACACTATCACAACACCAGGGTCAAGTACTGGACAATACTAAACATATATACTTGTTACTACACTATCACAACACCAGAGTCAAGTACTGGACAATACTACACTAAATATGGTGTTGTATCCTCACTCAGACTTGTGTGTCCAGTGACTCGTGTGTTGATCTTCTCAGTTACACACATTATAAAACAGTCGGGTCTTCATTCAGGGTCAGCAGCTCCTCCAGGAGAACCAGACCCTGAACCCCGAACACAATCTCTCTGATCGTGAGTTTCTATCTCACTGAGCTGCTCTTGCCAAGCAGGCAATTAGTCCCGGAGCCGTGATTGGACGGCGCCGCTGAATGGATCCGACAAAGAGAACACGACTCACAGCAGATCTCAGTGGAAGCAGCTTTTTAACGGACAAAGGCGAGGAAACCCCGAAGAAAAACCATCGCGGCTCAACCCTGCGTGTCGGGGATTTGCCTCACAATCCATAAGAACAAATCGTTCAGTGTTCACAGATGATTGTGGAGTTTGAGATGATGGATCCGATGAAACACCTCAAACTTCCACTGAAACTCTAGTCTGAGACCGTGGTTCTCAAAAAGTTGTCCTCTTTTGTAGGACACGACCTTGTTTTCCATCGATAAGATACACTCAAGATACTTGTATTTCCTCAAAAATCACCATCGGCCTAATGTATCATTCTGGTTGTACTTCCTGACCTTCAACTGGTTTAATGTAGTACACACATCTGTCCCAAACTGTTTCAGTACCACTTTGATAAACTACCAAGCTGCTACAATCCATAGTTTTACTCCATGATTCCCCTAGTATTACTCTGCGAGGCTCAGTAGTATTACTCTGCAAGGTCTCATAGTATTATTCTGTAAGCTTCAGTAGTATTACTCTGCAAAGTTTTTATATTATTACTCTGTAAGCCTCGGTAGTTTTACTCTGCAGGGTATCAAAGTATTACACTGAAGGTTCCTTAATATTACTCTGTGAGTCTCAGTAGTATTACTCCGCAAGACTCCATAGTGTTACTCTGTAAGGTTACAAAGTGTAACACTGTAAGTCTCAGTAGTTTTACTCTCCAAGATTTCAAAGTATTACTCTGAAGGCTCCTTAATATTAATCTGTAAGTCTCAGTAGTATTACTCCGCAAGACTCCATAGTGTTACTCTGCAAGGTTACAAAGTATAACTCTGTAAGTCTCAGTAGTATTTCTCTGCAAGGTGCCATAGTATTACTCTGGAGGCTCGGAAATATTACTTTACAAGTCTCAGTAGTATTGCTCCGCCAGTCTCTGTTTTACACGTCCCAAGGCCGGGTATTATTACTCTACACAGAACTGTTGTATTACTCTATAAAACTCGTATAACTCGGGGAGTCTCCATGGTATTTCTCGTTAGTAATACTACAAAGGCACGTCACGCTAATTGTACCTAAAAGAGCGACAGATACAGCAGTAAGAGGTATTTGTACCAACACTTTTGTAATTATTGGTTTTGTTAACAAAGGACAATTAGCATATGAAGTTTTACTCGAACAAAAATGTTGTTTATGTTTGTCTGAGAATAACAAACATAAACAAGTTTTATTGTCATTTATTCAAGTTCGAGTTTTTATCGTCAAGAAAACACTTGAACCGTCACCAGGAGTCGCTGCTTCAGGATCACATGAGAAACTAAATAATTCAAGGAAGTAATTGAGACATAAAACTAGAGTTTTAATCGTGAATGGAAGGAAACTTTAACATTTCTTCTCGTCTTTCTTTCTCTCAGGATGGAATCGACAGAAAAGTGCGACGTCGTGATTCAAAACTTCAACGGGAAATTCTTGAAAACTCCTCCAGGCATGACAGGTGAGCGAGGAGCTCATGGTCCTGCGGTTACACAACACTTTAATGGACGACAATATTGTTTTCGTGCGACACGAGCGTGGGTTGCTTTGCCGTTTGTCTCTCGCTTCACATAAAGGCTGTTGTTGTGTTTGTTCAACTGCGCGACCTTCAGATCGTTCGGTGATGTTTGTTATTAATTTTCAAACACTCCAGTGCATTATAATGCATCCATTTTATAGAGAACGCCCTCGGTGTGTTGCACTGTTGAGCTAATGGCTACGTCCGACAAAGTTTATCAGTCTGATAAGAACAACTTTTGTAAGACATTAAGAAGCAAATAACATCAAACATTATCAACTATTAGCCATGTTAATACTACTAATAATAATAATAATAAGTATTATGAGGATAATAATAATGATAATAATAATGATACATTTTATTCATATGATGTAATATTTTGATATTTTATTGTCTTCAGACAGTTTTTTTTACTCAGTACTGAAATACTGGGAGACATTTTCAAGTTATCAAGAAGATGAAACGAGAAACTGACACGACATGATATTTATCTTGTTTTGTAAAATAAAATGCAGTTACATTGTTCTGACACTGGGGGAGCCGTGAACCAAGTTTTAAATCCTACATATTAGTGCTTTAACTATACAAGAGTTAAGGTTTGTTTCTCGCTCGCACTGTACTCTGCACAACTAACGATGAATTCTATACATGAAAATGTAATCCCACAATGCATTGCAACAGAGTAAACATCTTTTTTGAACTCCTTTGTTAAATCTTTAGAACAGTTTTTATGGTGACAACGACCTTTTTAGCACTTTATCCATCAGATATTTCACGTGTTCAACTCAACTTAACACACGTTTGTTCATGAGTTGAATCTGAACTGATGCTTGTTTGATCTCATTCTGAGTCACAAACATGCTCTGAAAACCTCGTCTCTGGTGGTTTCGTCCAGCGCTGCACAGATCCAGGATCAGCGTGGACGTGGCGGCACATAAGGAATGTCGGGGGGCGGCGTGGAGTGAAGGGTCTCGTAATGAATGTGGTGGCAGAACAAGGACGGCTGAGGCGCCACTGAAAGTGACATTAAAGGAGGAGGGATGGAGATACACAGCCGTCAGATATAGATAGCAAGAAAGGTTGAGACGTACATGGAGAAAATGGAAATGAAGGACAGACGGCGAGGGTTCGGCGTCACGTCCTGGCAGCTTGATTTAAGAGCTGCAGCTGATTCACTCACTGGGGGCACGAGGAGAAACGGTGTTAGTTAGAGCTGCTTGTTGAAGGATCAACTGTTCGTTTACCTTCATTATCACAAGTTCATTCAGATGAAGCTTTTCTGCTAAAGATGGAGGTATAGAGGGATGGATGGATGTATAGAGGGATGGATGGATGTATAGAGGGATGGATGGATGTATAGAGAGATGGATGGATGTTTAGAGAGATGGATGGATGTAAAGAGGGATGGGTGGATGTTTGGAGAGATGGATGGATGTAAAGAGGGATGGATGGATGTAAAGAGGGATGGATGGATGTATAGAGGGATGGATGGATGTTTAGAGAGATGGATGGATGTAAAGAGGGACTAATAGATGTATAGAGGGATGAATGATGTATAGAGGGATTGATGGATGTATAGAGGGATTAATAGATGTATAGAGGGATGGATGATGTAAAGAGGGATGGATGGATGTATAGAGGGATGGATGGATGTATAGAGGGATGGATGGATGTATAGATGGAAGGATGGATGGATGGATGGATAGAGGGATGAATGGGTGTATAGAGGGATGGATGGATGTATAGAGGGATGGATGGATGTATAGATGGAAGGATGGATGGATGGATGGATAGAGGGATGAATGGGTGTATAGAGGGATGAATGTATATAGGGATGGATGGATGTTTAGAGGGATGAATGGATTTATAGAGTGATTGACTGATGTATAAAGGGATGGGTGGATGTATAGAGGGATGGATGGATGTATAGAGGGAACAAATGGATGTATAGAGGGGTAGATGGATGTATAGATGGGTAGATGGATGTATAGAGGGAACAAATGGATGTATAGAGGGGTAGATGGATGTATATAGGGAACAATTGGATGTATAAATGGGTAGATGGATGTATAGAGGGAACAATTGGATGTATAAATGGGTAGATGGATGTATAGAGGGAACAATTGGATGTATAAATGGGTAGATGGATGTATAGAGGGAACAAATGGATGTATAGAGGGATATTTATGGTTGTATGGGTTGATTTATAGAAGGATAGTTGGATGTATAATGTATATGTATAAATGGATATATGTATGTTAGGATTGATGGATGGATGGATGGATGGATGGATGGATGGATGGATGGATGGATGGATGGATGGATGGATGGATGGATGGATGGATGGACGGACGGACGGACGGACGGACGGACGGACGGACGGACGGATTGATGGATGGATGGATGGATGGATGGATGGATGGATGGATGGATGGATGGATGGATGGATGGATGGATGGATGGATGGATGGATGGATGGCTGGATGGATGGATGGATGGATGGATGGATGGATGGATGGATGGATGGATGGAGAGATGAAAAAATGATGAATGCATGGGAGAGGAAAGGATGGATGGATAAAGGTAAAAGAATGGATGAATGGATTACAGAGGCATAATGTATGGTTGGATAGAAGGAGGGATGGTAGAAAGATGGATGGATGTTCTTCTCATCACGTTACAGTATGAGTTTCAATATTATGGATCCTTCAAATCTAAGCCCATGGTCCTCAGTGGTTAATAAAAGCCAGGTCCTGGATCAGCGACGGTGGTCGATCAGGTGTGCGAGGATCGTTGAGTGATGTCTGCTCGAGCCTTCGTCTGATGGATCACAGGATCCTCTGAGTCAGATTTATGGACGAGCGACATATTTCTCTCCTGCTCGAACACATCCATCACATGACTGTCAACAGGAAGTCCTCAGAGTTTTCTTTATTCATCTTCCAAGTGTATTCTATCTTCATGACGAGAACGAAGGCGCCTGAACTCATCACTGGATGTTGGATGCATGTTGGATGAGCCGCGGGGGTCACATGAACAACAACATGAAGGTTGTAATCAGTGATCGGCTGCAGCTCTGGGATCACGTCCAAAGGTGATGTTGTTCCAGGCGTTCGGATCTTTCTGCTCCTGATTGCGACGAAGCTTCTCCAGACGAAAGCGAATGAATTATCTCTTCCTTCATCAGCGAGAACCTGAATGAATACAAAACAAACGTTGATTGAGCCTCAGACGTTTGTACAAAAGATCATTAGGATGATTCATGTTTTGTTCTCTGATTACAGCGAAGCATCCAACAAATACTTTCTTGTTGAGAGTCAGAGTCAGTTTGTGAGAAGTTTTATGTTCACTGATGCTGTAGTGAGGATCAGGGACGACACGTTTCTAGCCAGAGTGAGTGAACTGACTTTATAGAGTATATTGATGGATGTATAGAATGATGGATGGATCGATGTTTGGAAGGATGGATTGATGTATAGAGGGATGAATTTAAAGGGATATGGATGGATAGAAGGATGGATTTATAGATGTATGTATAGAAGGATTGGTGGATGGATGGATGTATAGAAGTTGGATTGAAATATAGAAGCATAGGTGGATGAATGGATGGATGTATAGATGGATCTGAGGATGTATAAATGCATGATGGATGGATGGATTAATGTATAGAAGGATGGGCGGATGGATGGATGGATGCATAACAGGATGGATGGATGTATAAATGGATGGATGTATAGAAAGATGGATGGATGTATAACAGGATGAATGGATTTATAAATGGATTGATGGATGTAATAATGGATGTATATGAAAAAGGTGGCAGGATGTATAAATGGATGGATGTATATAAGGATTGATGGATGTATAGACAGATGGATGGATGTATATAGGATGGATGTATAGACAGATGGATGGATGTAAAGACAGATGGATGGATGTATATAAGGATGGATGTATAGACAGATGGATGGATGTAAAGACAGATGGATGGATGTATAGACAGATGGATGGATGTATAGACAGATGGATGGATGTATATAAAAAAAAGGTGGCCGGATGTATAAATGGATGGATGTATATAAGGACTGATGGATGTATAGACAGATGGATGGATGTATAGACAGATGGATGGATGTATATAAGGATGGATGTATAGACAGATGGATGGATGTATAGACAGATGGATGGATGATGTTGCACCTGCAGTTAAGAAAGTAACTGAAATTATTTTAAAGACTTATTTAGCATTTAAGGTTTAAATCTCTTCAAAATTGTTCTTCAACTTTATTATTCATCACAAATTTAAAGTACATGTTTTAATTTGAAAACAGTTCTATCACATTTCCAAACAACATGTTTCAAAATAAAAGTATACCTGATAAATAACCTTTGTTTGGTCCTTCAGGTCGTCTGAGGTTTGTTTGTGTCTCACTTGATCTCAGTAACGTCGTCTCTCATTGGTCCAGAAATGTTTGTCCAGGATCTGAAACTGATGATCAGTGTTGTTCAGAACTGAACCTCCATCTCTTCTTCAACTGTCTTTGTCTGGTCCGCAGCCCCCGCGGAGCCGCTGCTGTGCAAGTTCGCGGACGGCGGTCAGAAGAAGAGGCAGACGCAGGTCAAGTATCCCCAGAACGGACGACCTTGGACCCGTGACGGAGAGGTGAGTCATGCTGACCCACGAGACTGCATCAGAACTGAAGGTCGGAGGTTCAGGTGGCTTTAGAGCCAGCGTGGCGTACCTCAGGGGTCAGTCCTTAGAACAAGATTATTTGGATCTAAAGTGTTTCGCTGAAGATCGTTGATGGACGTGTCGTCATGTTCGGAGCCCAATGTATAAATATATAAATATAAGAGCCTCTAATTTGAGGAGATCAATATAATGTTCATCATCTTCTGAACCAGGTAGTTTGTTAAGACCTAAAAATGTAAACAGTTGATGTTCTTGGATCTTTTTTCTGGTGAAGAAGTTTTTTTTTATTTTACAAACTGTGACTTTTTTCCTGTTGCAAACCGAAAAATGTTTTTTTAATGTGTGTCTCTCTCTGGAAAACAACAGATGTTTGTGATCGTCACATTTTTTCTGTCACAAACTGACCCCTGATCAGATCAAACATTTTGGGGACCCCTGGTTTATACCACATAGTTTGATCATAAATTAGGCAAATTTATTTCGTTTATTTGGTGTAAAAAACAACATTTTTATGATTTTATCTTGAATGTAGCCATTAGTGAGGTTTTAACAATGAGATATTTGGATTAATATCACTATAAACAGCTCATTAATATGACAGTATTTCACTATTTCCAGTAATAAACAGTCCAGGAAGAACATAGACTGTAAAGTCCAGGAGCCTCGTGTACTAAGAAGTTCGTAGATGTTCTACTGAATGCGTCCGAACTTAAATCCTGAAGATAAAACAGCCCAAGAATATTCACATGAATCTGTGCGCGGCAAGAATTTGCACTTTTCCTTCGTACATCAACATAGAATTAATCACAGACTTGTTCGTCCCTTTCCACGCCTCATTTACATATTTAAATCATATTTAAATGAGTCCCTGATTTTCCTCCCGGTGATCAGAACAAACAAATGAAAAAAACATGAATTTAAACTGGATTAACAGTTAATATTCATGCGTTTAAACCTGTGTGAACAAACTTTATTTAAACAGTGCAGACGAGCTCCGTGTTTTCAGCTTCTTTTATTTCTGCGGCTTCACTTTGATCAAAAATCTTCCTGACTTTTAAAAGTTGACTTGAAGCATCAGAATCATTTTCTTTGTTATATTTTAAAAACAAGCTCATAATTCCTTAAATTTTTTATCTGAAGCGTAAAATAGCGAATTAAAATATTTATTTTAAAATGATGGATGCTGTCTTAATTCTTAAAATAGAACTTCAGTTTAGTGAATGAAAACTTATTAATAATAATAATAAATAAATAATTATGTGTTAACAAATTATGAACTTTTTAGCTCTTTTGAGTGTTGATACTTTTGTGTAAAAGGAGGCTCAGCACGTTATTTGTGCATAAAACCCCTAAAAGGCTCCTGATATTTATAAATATCTGGATCCTCGAGCCTTAGAACTCCGATAATGTCCAAGAAAATCTGTGCGTCTGACTTTGTTGAAGCTCGAGGGACAGAAACAGGAAGTGAGAAAACAAAAATAAGAGCATGTGACGACCATTTCCTGTCTTTATTAAATTCAGCAAAAACGGTTGAAATCTTTCTCTTCATGAGAAGACGTTTCATGAGAAGACGTTTCATGAGAAGACGTTTCATGAGAAGACGTTTCATGAGAAGACGTTTCATGAGAAGACGTTTCATGAGAAGACGTTTCATGAGAAGACGTTTCATGAGAAGACGTTTCATGAGAAGACGTTTCCTCGTCTAACACACGGAAAAGCGAGATTCGTCATTTTCGCAGCAAATGGTGTTGAACTCCGTCTGACGGTTTCAGAGAAACTCTTCACTTCCTGTCGGCTGGTTCAGCAGAAGAAGATCCCGAGGCTGATTAGAAAAGAGCTTTTGAGCGAATGAAAGACGACAAGAACGTATTAAAGACGATCAACTCGCTTTTATTAAAGGCAGCGTTTTTCGCTTCTGTTCAAACGTTTAGACTCGAGATCCACGTTTAGATCCAGACGTGGCGTCGACGGCGAAGAAGCGATAATTTACAGAGGAAGTGAAAGTGAACGCCGTCGATGCTGACATTGCTCTCGACAACTTCTCGACAACATCACTCGCTCGCACACCGACGACACCAGTGATGTTCAGTGGAAGCAGATCCAAGGAAGTTAGAATCAGACGGACTCGGAGAAAGTAGCGAGAGCTGGCGACAGATAAAACGATTTCTATCCTAAATATTCTCTTGTTGACGCGTCGTTTATATTCCACGTGTTGTTTCTCACGCTGACTCAGCACAAATGTGGCGGTCATAATGTTACGGCTCATCCACAATGAGATGTTTGACTCCTCAGTGACTCCTGTGTCTTTTCCCCAATTTTAGGTTCAGTAAACACACACACACACACACACACACACATGCACACACACACACACACACAGACACACACACACACACCCCCACACACAAACACACAGACACACACACACTTGACACACAGAGACACACACACACGCACACACACAGACAAACACAAACACACAGACACACACACACGCACACACAGAGACACACACACACACGCACACGCACACACACAAACACACAGACACACACACACACACACACACACACAAACACACAGACACACACACACACACACCCACACACAAACACACAGACACACACACACGCACACACAGAGACACACACACACACGCACACACACAAACACACAGACACACACACACACACACACACCCACACACAAACACACAGACACACACACACGCACACACAGAGACACACACGCACACACACAGACACACACACACACAAACACACACACACACACACACGCACACACAGAGACACACACACGCACACACACACAGACACACACAAACACACACACAAACACACAGACACACACAAACAGACACACACTCGTGAATACAACACAAAAACTACAGCGAGCAGGCACACAAAAACACACAGTACAGCGATGAAAGAAAAGACAACCCGGCGCTCGCTGAAGGATCTGAATGTAGTTACACAATATTGTGTAGGATTGAAACACAAGCACTTTGAAAGAAAACACAAGAACATGACGTGTGTGTCATTTTGAGACGACGGATCAAGAATCTTTTACTTGAAAGTGTGGAAACTGATCAGGAGAATTATGGGATGTGTGTGTGATTCTTTTGTGTAGAATCCTCGCTTTTGTGTTTGTGTTCAAAGACGCACACGAAGACAGAGAAATTAATCCTTTGTTTTTACTACACAAACGCTGGCGTCCACTCATTGTTTGTGATCAGGAGGCGTGTGAGAAACACATGTGTGTGTAGTGAGTCAACAACACAACTCCTGACCTTTCACCCTCTCCTCCACAGCCCGGCATGACGTTGACCTACGACCCCAGCTCGGTGCAGAACGGGTGAGTTTCCTGCTCGTGGTTCAGCACTTCCTGTTGTAGCAGCTTTAACTCGACTCACCTGTCGGCCCGACACACCTGTGAGTGACTTTGATTGGCGGCGAGCTTTTGTCAGCAGAGATGATTTTCTTTATATTTCGCTTCACTTGCACAGTTTTCTCAATGATTTTAGGGTAAAACTGAATGTTAGCGACATCTTGTGTTTGTTGACTTTTGGGCGAATAGACTTAAAAACCAAGGCATCGACTGTATCCTCTCGTTCTCAGTCATCGCCGGGGTCAGATGGCTTTAATTCTTACAGTTACTGCTGCCACCTAGAGGCTGGAGGTTTCATTTCGACACAGAAATGCTGTAAATCTTTGCATGTTTCTTCCTAATTTAAACAAATATATAATCGTATTGAAATATAAACCATAAAACTACTAAATGATGGATCTGATCAACGCTGATGATGTTACTTACGTCTTTGTTTCCTTCTTTACAAAGTTTATTATTCAACAGCTTTGGGTTTACGTTACGCTTTGAGTTTTGGAATTTTCGACGGTAAATAACATAATAATACAAAAACTATTTTAGCATAAAAATAACACTTTGTAGTCAAATTTTATTTAAGTCTCAAGTTTTATTCAATATATAAGTTAAAATGAAAATGAAAAAAAACAATATTAGTTAGTTAGCATGTTCAAATTTGAATTGACTGTATCCTCTCGTTCTCAGTCATCACCGGGATCAGATGGCTTTAATTCTTCCATTTACTGCTGCCATCTAGAGGCTGGAGGTTTAATTTCAACAGAGTAAATATTAACATGTTACTTCTTAATTTAATAAAAATATATAATTATATTGAAATATAAACCATTAAACAACTAAACGACACACTGCTGTTGAATTCAGAAATAAAAATATGGATATTTTTGGGGGATATTGGAAGCATCATTTGTTTCTGACGCGCATGATTGGAAGTTTAAATATTTTATTATATGTTTATCATTTAATTCAGTCATTTCTTAAAATTGAAAAACATTTTTAACACATACTTTGATTTTCTGATTCCAATCATTCAAAAATAACATTTTTATTCCCAAAGATATTTTATTAAGTGGTCAATAAATCCATCTGTTAAATGCAATGTTTTTTTATTCCAAGTCTTTTAAATTCAATATAAAAATGTGAAAAAGAGTCACAAGACATTACCAACAGAGCAGTGAGCTACTGGATCGATCAGCCAATCATGCGACGCTTATGGTCATGTGACAACGTAGAAGCACATGATCCAGTAGCTCAGGGCTCTGTTGGTCATGTCTGGAGACTCTATTGTATATTGAATTTAAAAGAGTAGGAATTAAAAAATATTCAATTTCGAACATTTATTTTTCAATTATTGCAATTACAATATTGAACTCTATGTGTAAAAATAAAGAATCCTGAAAATATTCAATGTTTTTTTAATGAAAAAATGAAGGTTTCAACATCAATGATCTTCTGATCATGAATGTTGTTCGTCTTATTTCAACGTCTCTCCACTTACGAGACAAATCTTTCCGCTAACTTCCCTTTTTTTTTCATGGTCTGCTTTATAAGTGGAAGCTCTCACGCTCACACGTGCACACGCTCACACGTGCACACGCTCACACGTGCACACACTTAAACCCTGCGCGACCCCTGAGCCGAGGTCGCGGCGGCTCCTTGCGGCGCTGCTCGCCGTGATTGTGAAATGCTAATGTGGCTAATTAGCGAGGCGGTGAAGAGCGAGCGAAAGAGCTGAGTGGAAAGAAAGGAGGGCTGGTCGGGGGTCGAGGGGAGGACAGGAGCGAGAGCCGACCCCGGGGGTGGCGTCGACGGGAAGGCGGGTCTTCGTCAAGCGTAGCGTGGCGGGATCAAGATGCCGGAAACATGTGCGTCGACCATCACGACCATCAGTGGATCATGACTTCGTTCCTTCATCACGTTTGCACTTTGTTCCTCGAAGGTTTGCTCGAGTAAACGAAGCTGCCGGAGCGAGAAATGTGAAGAAAAAGACACGATCAAAACCATCATTGTTTTATCGAACCTCACGCCGTGAAAGAGGATTTTTTTTTACTTGAAACTTTGTCGACATTTAAGGCGAGAAATGACTTTAACTCTCGATCGTCTGCTGGCTTGAGACCTTTGCTCCTGCAAGAGTTTGGTGTGATGTTGCCTGAAGAAACTTTCTTAAAATTGACCAACATGTCTTTATATAAACATGTTATTACTAGTTAAACTTTAAATATAACGTGTTAAAAAACTGTCTTTCCTTTATTTTCCTTCTTATTGGTAATATTTAAAAGCTTTTCTATCAGATTTAAGATGTAATTCATGTTAAATAAAATATAACAAAACCTTTTTAAAGTCAGAAAAACATCTTTTTATTTTATTTTAAGTAGTTACATTTTAATTATAATACATGTAAATTTGCCATTTTCTTCTCTAGAATCTTAAAATGAGGTCAAAAGTAAAAAGTGAAAAAGTGTTTTCAATGTTGATGAAGTTGGTTTTGACACTTTTTGTTAAAACGTTTGTTTCGTAGAAATGTTCAAAACATGCTACAGTTCCTTGTGAATGACAAGAACTACAAACATGGCTGACGTCGTCCATCACTGGAGGTCGAAGTGAGAAGTTTCCGATGTTTCACTTCATTCCAGCAACACAACAGAACCAACAGTAGAAACTGCAAACACACACCTGGCCACAGGGACTACTACCTGCTCCTTTTTTGTTCTTCGTCCATCGAGCTTCAACGTAAACGTTACATACTTCGATACGAGTTCATCTACAGGTCGACCTTGACCTTCTATCGTTGGACGTGAAGCTTCAACTAAACCGTCCTGTGACCAGTGAGAGGATCAAACTGTTTGTCGTGAAAAGGATAATGTTTGTAGATAAAAGTGAAGCAATATCGGAAAAAATAGTTGTTAATCATTGAGATACAGGTTCGTTTTGACCCTTATGCTGTTTTTTCTATAATAATCAAATCTAATACACTTTTCAAATATATTTAATAGAACTTTTACACAAATCGATCAATGATTGAACAGAACCAGACGACGACTCGAACCTCGAGCGTTTTTATTTGATTTGTTTTCTTTTGTTCGTAGACTTCAACGTTTCACCATCGTTTCCAGATCAAGAATTTCCCAAAGCGATCAATAAAGCTCGATCGATCGTCTTACATTCCATCCATTTACAACTTTATTGACAAAAATTAGTGACGCGATCGTTAAGTTTGAAGGTCCGACTGGACCATCACATGTAAAATGAACCAAATGGTCGTCAGGTCGAAGAGAACGTTTGTAAAAAGTGAAGATATTTGTTAAACAAAACATGAAAACACGATGTTTTTCATTCAAAACCACGTTTTCTTTCCATCCACACATTCATCAACATCATTTTACAAACCTTGCTCCTGTTTCCTCCCACATTTCTCGGCGGAGGTCGGCACTAAATCACGAGCTCGTTTGCGAGCGGCGACGGCTGGACGGTTGGCGGCAGGGATTCAGGAGAAGGTTTTAAATTCAATCCCAGAGTCGTGTTGGGTGTTCGGCCGACTCGTATTGACAGGCTCGGCTCAAGGCTAATGGCCTCCATCAATAACCTGGTGTCGTCCTCCAGCTCCACCACGTCAGGCTAATGAAAAATACGATAAACACAATCAGAGGATCGTAGTGAAGAACCCAGCAACAGGCGCTCGTTTGTATTCATTAGTGTCAGTAATGTAGTATTTCTAATGCAAGTCATACATTAACCAGTTTTACTGCTGCTGATCAATTCTATTGATCGTTGGAGCAGAATTATGATCAACGTTCACCTGGAGGAACTTAATGACACCAGAGTTGATACTAGTTGATGTTTAATGACACCAGAGTTGATACTAGTTGATGTTTAATGACACCAGAGTTGATACTAGTTGATGTTCAATGACACCAGAGTTGATACTGGTTGATGTTTAATGACACCAGAGTTGATACTAGTTGATGTTTAATGACACCAGAGTTGATACTAGTTGATGTTTAATGACACCAGAGTTGATACTAGTTGATGTTTAATGACACCAGAGTTGATACTAGTTGATGTTTAATGACACCAGAGTTGATACTAGTTGATGTTTAATGACACCAGAGTTGATACTAGTTGATGTTTAATGACACCAGAGTTGATACTAGTTGATGTTTAATGACACCAGAGTTGATACTAGTTGATGTTTAATGGCACCAGAGTTGATACTAGTTGATGTTTAATGACACCAGAGTTGATACTAGTTGATGTTTGATGACACCAGAGTTGATACTAGTTGATGTTTAATGACAACAGAGTTGATACTAGTTGATGTTTAATGACACCAGAGTTGATACTAGTTGATGTTTAATGACACCAGAGTTGATACTAGTTGATGTTTAATGACACCAGACCTGATACTAGTTGATGTTTAATGACACCAGAGTTGATACTAGTTGATGTTTAATGACACCAGAGTTGATACTAGTTGATGTTCAATGACACCAGAGTTGATACTAGTTGATGTTTAATGACACCAGAGTTGATACTAGTTGATGTTTAATGACACCAGAGTTGATACTAGTTGATGTTTAATGACACCAGAGTTGATACTAGTTGATGTTTAATGACACCAGAGTTGATACTAGTTGATGTTTAATGACACCAGAGTTGATACTAGTTGATGTTTAATGACACCAGAGTTGATACTAGTTGATGTTTAATGACACCAGAGTTGATACTAGTTGATGTTTAATGACACCAGACCTGATACTAGTTGATGTTTAATGACACCAGAGTTGATACTAGTTGATGTTTAATGACACCAGAGTTGATACTAGTTGATGTTTAATGACACCAGAGTTGATACTAGTTGATGTTTAATAACACCAGAGTTGATACTAGTTGATGTTTAATGACACCAGAGTTGATACTAGTTGATGTTTAATGACACCAGAGTTGGTACTAGTTGATGTTTAATGACACCAGAGTTGATACTAGTTGATGTTTAATGACACCAGAGTTGATACTAGTTGATGTTCAATGACACCAGAGTTGATACTAGTTGATGTTTAATGACACCAGAGTTGATACTAGTTGATGTTTAATGCCAACAGAGTTGATACTAGTTGATGTTTAATGACACCAGAGTTGATACTAGTTGATGTTGAATGACACCAGAGTTGATACTAGTTGATGTTTAATGACACCAGAGTTGATACTAGTTGATGTTTAATGACACCAGAGTTGATACTAGTTGATGTTTAATGACACCAGAGTTGATACTAGTTGATGTGTAATGACACCAGAGTTGATACTAGTTGATGTTTAATGACACCAGAGTTGATACTAGTTGATGTTTAATGACACCAGAGTTGATACTAGTTGATGTTTAATGACACCAGAGTTGATACTAGTTGATGTTTAATGACACCAGAGTTGATACTAGTTGATGTTTAATGACACCAGAGTTGATACTCGTTGATGTTTAATGACACCAGAGTTGATACTAGTTGATGTTTAATGACACCAGAGTTGATACTAGTTGATGTTTAATGACACCAGAGTTGATACTCGTTGATGTTTAATGACACCAGAGTTGATACTAGTTGATGTTTAATGACACCAGAGTTGATACTAGTTGATGTTTAATGACACCAGAGTTGATACTAGTTGATGTTTAATGACACCAGAGTTGATACTAGTTGATGTTTAATGACACCAGAGTTGATACTAGTTGATGTTTAATGGCACCAGAGTTGATACTAGTTGATGTTTAATGACACCAGAGTTGATACTAGTTGATGTTTAATGACACCAGAGTTGATACTAGTTGATGTTTAATGACACCAGAGTTGATACTAGTTGATGTTTAATGACACCAGAGTTGATACTAGTTGATGTTTAATGGCACCAGAGTTGATACTAGTTGATGTTTAATGACACCAGAGTTGATACTAGTTGATGTTTAATGACACCAGAGTTGATACTAGTTGATCTTCAATGACACCAGAGTTGATACTAGTTGATGTTTAATGACACCAGAGTTGATACTAGTTGATGTTCAATGACACCAGAGTTGATACTAGTTGATGTTTAATGACACCAGAGTTGATACTAGTTGATGTTTAATGACACCAGACCTGATACTAGTTGATGTTTAATGACACCAGAGTTGATACTAGTTGATGTTCAATGACACCAGAGTTGATACTAGTTGATGTTTAATGACACCAGAGTTGATACTAGTTGATGTTTAATGACACCAGAGTTGATACTAGTTGATGTTTAATGACACCAGAGTTGATACTAGTTGATGTTTAATGACACCAGAGTTGATACTAGTTGATGTTTAATGACACCAGAGTTGATACTAGTTGATGTTTAATGACACCAGACCTGATACTAGTTGATGTTTAATGACACCAGAGTTGATACTAGTTGATGTTTAATGACACCAGAGTTGATACTAGTTGATGTTTAATGACACCAGAGTTGATACTAGTTGATGTTTAATGACACCCGAGTTGATACTAGTTGATGTTTAATGACACCAGAGTTGATACTAGTTGATGTTTAATGACACCAGAGTTGATACTAGTTGATGTTTAATGACACCAGAGTTGGTACTAGTTGATGTTTAATGACACCAGAGTTGATACTAGTTGATGTTTAATGACACCAGAGTTGATACTAGTTGATGTTCAATGACACCAGAGTTGATACTAGTTGATGTTTAATGACACCAGAGTTGATACTAGTTGATGTTTAATGACACCAGAGTTGATACTAGTTGATGTTTAATGACACCAGAGTTGATACTAGTTGATGTTTAATGACACCAGAGTTGATACTAGTTGATGTTTAATGACACCAGAGTTGATACTAGTTGATGTTTAATGACACCAGAGTTGATACTAGTTGATGTTTAATGACACCAGAGTTGATACTAGTTGATGTTTAATGACACCAGAGTTGATACTAGTTGATGTTTAATGACACCAGAGTTGATACTAGTTGATGTTTAATGACACCAGAGTTGATACTAGTTGATGTTTAATGACACCAGAGTTGATACTAGTTGATGTTTAATGACACCAGAGTTGATACTAGTTGATGTTCAATGACACCAGAGTTGATACTAGTTGATGTTTAATGACACCAGAGTTGATACTAGTTGATGTTTAATGACACCAGAGTTGATACTAGTTGATGTTTAATGACACCAGAGTTGATACTAGTTGATGTTTAATGACACCAGAGTTGATTACTAGTTGATGTTTATGACACCAGAGTTGATACTAGTTGATGTTTAATGACACCAGAGTTGATACTAGTTGATGTTTAATGACACCAGAGTTGATACTAGTTGATGTTTAATGACACCAGAGTTGATACTAGTTGATGTTTAATGACACCAGAGTTGATACTAGTTGATGTTTAATGACACCAGAGTTGATACTAGTTGATGTTTAATGACACCAGAGTTGATACTAGTTGATGTTTAATGACACCAGAGTTGATACTAGTTGATGTTTAATGACACCAGAGTTGATACTAGTTGATGTTTAATGACACCAGAGTTGATACTAGTTGATGTTTAATGACACCAGAGTTGATACTAGTTGATGTTTAATGACACCAGAGTTGATACTAGTTGATGTTTAATGACACCAGAGTTGATACTAGTTGATGTTTAATGACACCAGAGTTGATACTAGTTGATGTTTAATGACACCAGAGTTGATACTAGTTGATGTTTAATGACACCAGAGTTGATACTAGTTGATGTTTAATGACACCAGAGTTGATACTAGTTGATGTTTGACTGAAACATTCACTACATGTCATGACGATCAGTTTCCATCAGACGGTGACTTCAAGGTTTCCTGGAAGTTGTGGACGAACACAATCACCATCTGGCGCAGGAATCTAAAGCATTTTTCCAGATTGGATCTGCCAGAGTTGAAGCCACACGAGGGTCTTTGGTTCAAGTCTCTGGACCACAGTGATGCCAACAGAACCTTGGGGCGAGTGTGTGTGTGTGTGTGTGTGTGTGTGTGTGTGTGTGTGTGTGTGTGTGTGTGTGTGTGTGTGTGTGTGTGTGTGTGTGTGAGTGTGCGTGCGTGTGTGTGTGTGTGTGTGCGTGCGTGTGTGTGTGTGTGTGTGTGTGTGTGTGTGTGTGTGTGTGTGTGTGAGTGTGCGTGCGTGTGTGTGTGTGTGTGTGCGTGCGTGTGTGTGTGTGTGTGTGTGTGTGTGTGTGTGTGTGTGTGTGTGTGTGTGTGTGTGTGTGTGTGTGTGTGTGTGTGTGTGTGTGCGTGCGTGTGTGTGTGTGAGTGTGTATGTGTTTGGGCCGCATTGTTGTTGTTGTTGTGTTACCATGGCAACGATCCATCCCAGCAGTTATTTATGTAACTTTCAATAAACACTAAACGTTGAGGTTTTGTCTCGATTAGTTTATGTTGGAATAAAAAAATCATCTGCAAAGAGTTTATTAGTTTGTTTTTCAATTAAGACACACTTGAAGTATTTTACTGTGTTTATACAATCATCTCTAGTCCCTCCTTCTTCTCTCCTTCTTCTCTCTTTCTTCTCTACTCCATCTCTCCTTCTTCTCTCCTTCTTCTCTCCTTCTTCTCTCCTCCTTCTTCTCTCCTCCTTCTTCTCTCCTCCTCTTTCTTCTCTCCTTCTTCTCTCTTTCTCCTCTACTCCATCTCTCCTCCTTCTCTCCTTCTTCTCTCTTTCTTCTCTACTCCATGTCTCCTTCTTCTCTCCTTCTTCTCTCCTTCTTCTCTCCTCCTCTTTCTTCTCTTCTTCTTCTCTCTTTCTCCTCTACTCCATCTCTCCTCCTTCTCTCCTTCTTCTCTCTTTCTTCTCTACTCCATCTCTCCTTCTTCTCTCCTTCTTCTCTCCTCCTTCTTCTCTCCTCCTCTTTCTTCTCTCCTTCTTCTCTCTTTCTCCTCTACTCCATCTCTCCTCCTTCTCTCCTTCTTCTCTCTTTCTTCTCTACTTCATGTCTCCTTCTTCTCTCCTTCTTCTCTCCTCCTTCTTCTCTCCTCCTCTTTCTTCTCTCCTTCTTCTCTCCTCCTTCTTCTCTCCTGCCTCTTCTCTACTCCTTCTCCTCCTCCTTCTCTCCTCCTTCTTCTCTCCTGCTTCTTCTCTCCTCCTTCTTCTCTCCTCCTCCTTCTCTCCTCCTTCTTCTCTCCTGCTTCTTCTCTCCTCCTTCTTCTCTCCTGCTTCTTCTCTCCTCCTCCTTCTCTCCTCCTTCTTCTCTCCTGCTTCTTCTCTCCCCCTTCTTCTCTCCTGCTTCTTTTCTCCTCCTTCTTCTCTCCTGCTTCTTCTCTCCTCCTCCTTCTCTCTTCCTTCTTCTCTCCTGCTTCTTCGCTCCTCCTTCTTCTCTCCTGCTTCTTCTCTCCTGCTTCTTCTCTCCTCCTTCTTCTCTCCTGCTTCTTCTCTCCTCCTCCTTCTCTCCTCCTTCTTCTCTCCTGCTTCTTCTCTCCCCCTTCTTCTCTCCTGCTTCTTTTCTCCTCCTTCTTCTCTCCTGCTTCTTCTCTCCTGCTTCTTCTCTCCTCCTTCTTCTCTCCTCCTTCTTCTCTCCTGCTTCTTCTCTCCTCCTCCTTCTCTCCTCCTTCTTCTCTCCTGCTTCTTCTCTCCTCCTTCTTCTCTCCTGCTTCTTCTCTCCTCCTCCTTCTCTCCTCCTTCTTCTCTCCTGCTTCTTCTCTCCCCCTTCTTCTCTCCTCCTCCTTCTCTCCTCCTTCTTCTCTCCTGCTTCTTCTCTCCTCCTTCTTCTCTCCTCCTTCTTCTCTCCTCCTCCTCCTCCCTCCCTCCCTCCTCCTCGTTGATGTAGTTGTGAAGATAACTGGACCATCTCTCGCTCTCAGGTTCTACTCCTCACCGTACAGCATCTCCACCAACAGGATGATCGCTCAGACGTCCATCACTCCGTTCATCGCCGCCTCCCCCGTCTCCACGTATCAGGTCAGGACGCCGCTGACTGTTGCAGTGCATTATGGATCATTTCTGCATCTTGAGCCATACGTTATTATTTTCCACTCGTTTATTTTTTATTAGTGATTGAATCTGAATCTAAAACTGTTACTTTTAAAACTTTTTCATTTTGTTTTATTATTTATTTTTGTTCATACATGTGTAAAAACATTAGAACCAAACAAACACAACGTGTCACGATAAATATTCATAGAAGTTAAACTACTGAAAAATCTGTTCTATTAAAAAAAAAAATACTTTGGTTTTATTAAAGCAAAAAAGTGCTTCTGCTGAAAGAAAGTAGTAAAGTGATGAGTTCACTGAGAGGGAGTGAGATGTGTTTGTCAGTAAAAAACATGTTTTATTTTGTCTAATCTGATGTTTGTGTTTATTTAAAGTTTATTTAGATCATAAACGTGTGAATGAAAGTAAAATAAATCATTTAAAATCAAGACATAATGATTCAAGGACACACTTCAGTGAGTGATGCAAGAATGTATTTAATTAAAAAATAAATGTTTTAAATCCAATATAAATGTTACAATAGAGTCTCCAGACTAAACCAACAGAGCTCAGAGATACTGATCAATCATGGCTGATTGTTTGATGAAAAAATAAGAAACACATCTCATTTGAATATATTTGTATAAACTGACGTCACTACAGTATTTTTCTCCCTCAGACTCATTGGTTCATGTTGAAAAATACAATAGTTTTCTTTGTTTTCTTTGGGAATATAACGTTTTTTTTTCCACTCACACTTTGAACTGCAGATAAAAATCAGTAACAAAACTATGATTAACATCATTTTTCATTATTTACTGTATTTTTATAAAATTATTTAAAAAAAATACCTTTAACCATAATTGTTCAATTTAATATATACTTAATTCCCTTTATATACTTTTTAAAAGTATATTTTGTATGATATAAGTTATGTTGTTCTCTTCTCTCTGGACGTTCCTTCGATCAGGAAGTTTAACTTTAAATGAAGTTTAAATAAGTTTCTGCAGATCTTTGCTCCACGAGTCGCTGCTCATGTTGACGCGACTTTATCATAATCACAGATTATTTATCTGAGCCCGAGGCGACCGTGATGTAACCTGAGCTGATGAATATGTATATAAGTATGTATATGTTTCATCACTCAGAGCCTCCATCTGTCTCTTCAACATCACAACGTCCTTGAAAGAGTTTTCAGCAGGTTTTTAAAAAGAAGAAGAAAGAAGTTGTTTGTTGTGAACGGATCAGTTTTGAACTTGTTTTATTCAATTGAATATTATTTACTCCCTGATAGAAGACAATAGAAGAGAAGAGAAGAGGGAAGGATATATATATATATATATGATGACTGAGGACGAGAGGATACAGTGAGTCCAGCAGATTTTAAGATGATGTTTGGACATATTTTGGTTTGAAAACCAATGAAAGTAGTTACGACTTCGTCAAGAGTCATGTGGTCTGAAAATACTACAACACCAGAGTCAAGTACTGGACAATACTACACATATATACTTGTTACTACACTATCACAACACCAGAGTCAAGTACTGGACAATACTACACATATATACTTGTTACTACACTATCACAACACCAGAGTCAAGTACTGGACAATACTACACATATATACTTGTTACTACACTATCACAACACCAGAGTCAAGTACTGGACAATACTACACATATATATACTTGTTACTACACTATCACAACACCAGAGTCAAGTACTGGACAATACTACACATATATATACTTGTTACTACACTATCACAACACCAGAGTCAAGTACTGGACAATACTACACAAATATATTTGTTACTACACTATCAAAACACCAGAGTCCAGTACTGGACAATACTACACATATATATACTTGTTACTACACTATCACAACACCAGAGTCAAGTACTGGACAATACTACACATATATACTTGTTACTACACTATCACAACACCAAAGTCAAGTACTGGACAATACTACACATATATACTTGTTACTACACTATCAAAACACCAGAGTCCAGTACTGGACAATAATACACATATATATACTTGTTACTACACTATCACAACACCAGAGTCAAGTACTGGACAATACTACACATAGATACTTGTTACTACACTATCACAACACCAAAGTCAAGTACTGGACAATACTACACATATATACTTGTTACTACACTATCACAACACCAGAGTCAAGTACTGGACAATACTACACATATATATACTTGTTATTACACTATCACAACACCAAAGTCAAGTACTGGACAATACTACACATATATACTTGTTACTACACTATCACAACACCAGAGTCAAGTACTGGACAATACTACACATATATATACTTGTTACTACACTATCACAACACCAGAGTCAAGTACTGGACAATACTACACATATATACTTGTTACTACACTATCACAACACCAGAGTCAAGTACTGGACAATACTACACATATATACTTGTTACTACACTATCACAACACCAGAGTCAAGTACTGGACAATACTACACATATATACTTGTTACTACACTATCACAACACCAGAGTCAAGTACTGGACAATACTACACATATATACTTGTTACTACACTATCACAACACCAGAGTCAAGTACTGGACAATACTACACATATATATACTTGTTACTACACTATCACAACACCAGAGTCAAGTACTGGACAATACTACACATATATACTTGTTACTACACTATCACAACACCAGAGTCAAGTACTGGACAATACTACAGATATATACTTGTTACTACACTATCACAACACCAGAGTCAAGTACTGGACAATACTACACATATATACTTGTTACTACACTATCACAACACCAGAGTCAAGTACTGGACAATACTACACATATATATACTTGTTACTACACTATCACAACACCAGAGTCAAGTACTGGACAATACTACACATATATACTTGTTACTACACTATCACAACACCAGAGTCAAGTACTGGACAATACTACACATATATACTTGTTACTACACTATCAAAACACCAGAGTCCAGTACTGGACAATACTACACATATATATACTTGTTACTACACTATCACAACACCAGAGTCAAGTACTGGACAATACTACACATATATACTTGTTACTACACTATCACAACACCAAAGTCAAGTACTGGACAATACTACACATATATACTTGTTACTACACTATCAAAACACCAGAGTCCAGTACTGGACAATACTACACATATATATACTTGTTACTACACTATCACAACACCAGAGTCAAGTACTGGACAATACTACACATAGATACTTGTTACTACACTATCACAACACCAAAGTCAAGTACTGGACAATACTACACATATATACTTGTTACTACACTATCACAACACCAGAGTCAAGTACTGGACAATACTACACATATATATACTTGTTACTACACTATCACAACACCAGAGTCAAGTACTGGACAATACTACACATATATACTTGTTACTACACTATCACAACACCAGAGTCAAGTACTGGACAATACTACACATATATACTTGTTACTACACTATCACAACACCAGAGTCAAGTACTGGACAATACTACACATATATACTTGTTACTACACTATCACAACACCAGAGTCAAGTACTGGACAATACTACACATATATACTTGTTACTACACTATCACAACACCAGAGTCAAGTACTGGACAATACTACACATATATACTTGTTACTACACTATCACAACACCAGAGTCAAGTACTGGACAATACTACACATATATACTTGTTACTACACTATCACAACACCAGAGTCAAGTACTGGACAATACTACACATATATACTTGTTACTACACTATCACAACACCAGAGTCAAGTACTGGACAATACTACACATATATACTTGTTACTACACTATCACAACACCAGAGTCAAGTACTGGACAATACTACACATATATACTTGTTACTACACTATCACAACACCAGAGTCAAGTACTGGACAATACTACACATATATACTTGTTACTACACTATCACAACACCAGAGTCAAGTACTGGACAATACTACACATATATACTTGTTACTACACTATCACAACACCAGAGTCAAGTACTGGACAATACTACACATATATACTTATGTTGGTCGTCAGCAGGAGATGAAAGCAGTGATTTGTTCTCTTTGATGATGAAACTCTCAGTAATTGTCTCTCTGAGGCTCCAGAACATTCATTCATTCTCGGACCAACATTCTCCTCATGAAGACTTGAGCTAATGAATCATTTCCTCTCTTTGTTTTCTTTAAATCCCTCTCTTTTGTCGTCTCCACTCCTCTCTCTCCTCCTCGATCGCCCTTTCATCTCCGCTCGCACCACTTCCTTCTCTTTATCCTTCACTTCCTGATGGACTCTCTGGTGTCTTCAGACCTTCATGTGTTCTTCTTCTGCAGGTCCAGAGCACGTCTTGGATGCCACACCAACAGTATGTTATGCAACCAACGGTAAGTCCAAGTTCACTTCTTCCCATGATGCTCTCTGAGGCTCTGAAGCTCGCGTTGGTGAACCTGCTTCATCTTCATCTTCATCTTCATCTTCATCTTCATCTTCATCTTCATCTTCATCTTCATCTTCTTCACCTTCATCTTCATCATCTTCAGCTTTATCATCTTCATCTTCATCTTCATCTTCATCTTCTTCATCATCATCATCATCATCATCATCATCGTCTTCATCATCATCTTCATCTTCATCTTCATCTTCTTCATCTTCATCTTCGTCTTCATCTTCGCCTTTGTCTTCATCTTCATCTTCATCTTCATCCTCATCTTCATCTTCATCTTCTTCGTCTTCATCTTCATCTTCATCTTCATCTTCGTCTTCATCTTCATCTTCATCTTCATCTTCATCTTCATCTTCATCTTCATCTTCATCTTCATCTTCTTCATCCTCATCTTCATCTTCATCTTCATTTTCATCTTCAGCTTCGTCTTGATCTTCGTCTTCATCTTCATCATCTTCATCTTCTTCATCTTCATCTTCATCTTCATCTTCTTCATCTTCATCTTCATCTTCTTCATCTTCACCTTCATCTTCATCATCATCATCTTCATCTTCATCTTCATCTTCATCTTCTTCATCTTCTTCATCTTCATCTTCATCTTCATCTTCATCTTCATCTTCATCTTCATCTTCTTCATCTCCATCTTCATCTTCATGTTTTTCATCTTCATCTTCGTCTTCGTCTTCATCTTCATCTTCTTCATCTTCATCTACATCTTCATCTTCTTCATCTTCATCTTCTTCATCTTCTTCATCTTCATCTTCATCTTCATCTTCATCTTCATCTTCATCTTCATCTTCTTCATCTCCATCTTCATCTTCATGTTTTTCATCTTCATCTTCGTCTTCGTCTTCATCTTCATCTTCTTCATCTTCTTCATCTTCTTCATCTTCATCTTCATCTTCATCTTCATCTTCATCTTCATCTTCATCTTCTTCATCTTCATCTTCTTCATCTTCATCTTCATCTTCATCTTCATCTTCATCTTCGTCTTCATCTTCATCTTCATCTTCATCTTCATCTTCATCTTCTTCTTCTTCTTCATCTTTATCTTCATCTTCATCTTCATCTTCTTCATCTTCATCTTCATCTTCATCTTCATCTTCTTCATCTTCATCTTCTTCTAAATTAACTCATCCCTCCTGTCGTATTTAGATGCTGCACCCTGCTGGTGACACGCAGCACTGCACGTGAACCACCAAGACTCGTTTAATATTAAATTGAATTTGTCAATTAATATAATTTGATAAGTTTGGCCTCACTTTTATCTTCTCACTTCATTAACTTCTCAATAGATTTGTTTTTAGTGACGTTTACTTGTTTTAACTTTACTTCCATGAAAAATAATCTCATATCTTATATTCCAAAGTTAATATGTTTTATTTTGGTTGACTTTGGCTGGAAAATGTTCATTTTAAGGCTGGAAATAATATGATAAAAAATAAAATATACTTATAAAAAATATATATTTATTGATAAGAAAAGGCGAAAAATAAAATGCAATAAATGTTTTTTTGTCTACAAAGGTATGTCTATATATTCTTTATTAAAGATATTAACATCGTTAATATCTACTTTAATCAACTTTATTAGTTGTTTAGTATTAAAGTTTAGAGATAATAAATAAATACTATATTAGGAGGAGGAGGAGGAGGTCTTGCTACTGTTTTTAGGGAGAGTTGTTCTTGCAAAGTGATTCAGACACAGGAATTCACTTCTTTTGAGTCTCAGATGATCTTGGTTGGTTCTACAAGACCTTTCTATTGTGTGTCAATCTACCGTCCGCCTGGTCCTGCGGCGGTGTTCTTGAAAGACTTTAGTGACTTCTTATCTTCCATTATTCAGATGGAATCTGTTCTTATTCTTGGAGACTTTAATCTTCATGTTGATGACGTCACATCTTGTTCTGCTAAAGAACTTTTAACTTTAACTGAAGCCTTTAATTTTGAGCAACATGTTTCTGAACCCACTCATCAAAAAGGCCACATTTTAGACTTAGTTTTTACTCTTGGCCTGAACATCTCTAATGTATCTGTACATGATGTCCATCTGAGTGATCATTCTCTTGTCTTGTTCAACCTGGACTTCATCCCTGAACCTAAGCCTTTGAAAGTTAGGTCTCAGAGGCGTGTCATCTCAGCCGATACTGCAGACAGTTTTTCTGCTATGTTTGACCGTCTTTCCTTTGATGACTGTCCAGATGTGGACAGTTTGATTCACTGTTTTACTGATCATTGTGTTGAAATACTAGATCAAGTGGCACCTGTTAAATCGAACTTGAAAATTCAGAAAAAACGGTGCCCTTGGACAAATGAAGATCTCCTGAGTCTGAGGAGACTTTGTCGAAAGACTGAGCGTCTCTGGAAGTCTACTAAACTTGAGGTGCACAGACTTCACCTCAGGGATCTGTTGACTTCTTACAATGAGATGGTAGAAACTGCTAGATCTGATTACATCAGAAAACTGGTAGCAGCAAATAGGAAAAACCCCAAAGTTTTGTTTGACACGATTAATTCTCTCGTGTCTCCTGCTCCTCAAATCACGCCGGTCTTCTGTGAAGCTGACAGCAATGCATTGTTGAGATTTTTCATTGACAAAATTAAATTGATCAAAGAGAAAATCTCTCCCCCTTTGTTGGGAACCCCTACTGTCTCTGAGCCCATCTCCTCCTCTTGGTCATCCTTCTCTGCTGTATCTTTGGGTGATATTTCAGCACTAGTGAACAAGATGAAACCCTCCTCTTGCTCAGATGACGTCCTTCCTTGTAGGCTTTTTATCAAAGTATTTGATGTAATTGGCCCCTGGGTTACCAATATGGTGAACCTCTCCCTTTCCACAGGGGTTTTTCCCAATGCATTTAAACATGCCATTGTGGAGCCTCTGCTCAAAAAACCAGGCTTAGACCCAACTGACCTCAGTAATTTCAGGCCTATTTCTAAGCTCCCTTTCTTGTCCAAGATCTTGGAGAAGGTGGTGTCTGAGCAGCTGTCTTTGTTCTTGGATCAGAGCGACATCCATGAGAAGTTTCAGTCTGGCTTCCGTAAACATCACTCTACGGAGACAGCTTTACTGAAAGTGTCCAGTGACATCATGATGTCGGCTGACTCTGGTAAATTCACTGTTCTGGTTCTCTTGGATCTGTCGTCAGCCTTTGACACAGTTGATCACCAGATCCTGCTGAGAAGACTAAGGGATGAAGTGGGACTGTCTGGGTCTGTGTTAGAATGGTTCTCATCTTACCTTTCTGGGCGCAGTTTTAGTGTATCTGCCAATCAAATGAGGTCTGAATCGGCAGATCTGTTGTGTGGAGTCCCTCAAGGTTCTGTTCTGGGTCCTTTATTGTTTTTGCTGTACTTGATTCCCCTCGGTAAAATCATTCAGAGATTTCCAGATGTTTCTTATCACATTTTTGCTGATGACATCCAGCTCTACTGCTCTTTTGACCCAACTGAGCCCCAGAGGCTGAACAGCTTAGTCAATTGTTGCTAGAAATCAAACAATGAGTGAAAACACTTTACAGCTTAATGTGGACAAAACTGAAACTCTGGTGATTGTTGATGATACGATTCCAGGGTTGAGTCAGTACTTGGGTGACTTAGGTCAGTCTGTCAAACTGAGCCTGAGAAACCTGGGTGTTGTATTTGATAAAGACATGTCTCTTGTTCAACACTGTAGAAAACTGACCAGAAACTGTTTCCTTCAACTGAGAAAAATCTCTAAACTTAGGAAAATGCTGTCACAACATGATCTGGAGCTTGTAATCCATGCGTTTGTTTCTTCTCGTCTGGACTATTGTAACAGTTTGTTTTCATGTCTTAACAAGAAGGAGCTGTCTCGCCTGCAGTTGATTCAGAACTCTGCAGCGAGAATTCTGACCCGCTCTAGTAGAAGAACTCACATTTCTCCGGTCCTTAAAACTCTTCACTGGCTTCCAGTTTCTTTCAGGATCAACTTTAAAATTCTGGTTCTTACTTTCAGAGCTATTCATGGTCAGGCTCCTCCTTACATCACTGATCTGATCCAGCCTTACACCCCAGCTCGGGCTCTGAGGTCTGTGGATCAGAATCTACTTATGGTTCCACGCACACGGCTCAGGACCAGAGGAGAGAAATCTTTTCAGGCTGTTGCTCCTAAGCTTTGGAACGATCTTCTCTCTCTTTGCGCTTGATGGATCTACTGACTCCTTTAAGAAACATCTTAAGACGTTTCTATTTGTTCAGGCTTTTCCTTGAATTTCTCGAACTCCTGTGTTGTTCTCGGTGTTGTCTTGATCTTTGAAGTATGTACTGTTTTGAGTATTGTTTTGATTGTTAAAGCGCTTTGTGACCCTGGTCTCGAAAAGCGCTATATAAATATATATTACTTACTTACTTACTTACTTACATTTCTTAACAGAAAATAACAAGAAAAAGTTGTAGAACATGTTCCTCGTTCACTTCCTTCTTTTGAACTGAAAAGTGTTTTCGTGACAAAAACTTCGATTATTTTCTACTATTTTATAAGGAAGGACGAGTGTATCTACTTTCTATTTACTTAGGTGAAGAATTGTTATTGTTTAAAAAAATACATTTCATCTAGTATTCATTATAAAGCATGTGTTCTTTCGGCCTGGGAGGAGGCCCCGGGGCCGACCCAGGACACGCCTCTAATCAACACTTCTACGTGTTTTTCCTTTTTTTTATATATTGATTTAAAAAAAAAAATTAAAAATGAATAAACTCAAAACCACTGAATTGAGCTGAGCTAAGAGACTGTGGCCTCGGATCAGTTCTGTGCTCGACTAGCAATGTCTGCTGACGTCGAGGGATGAGACAAACGTTGACATCACTTCCTGTCCGGTCGTGGGTGCAGGAGGACTCGTGTAAAGGCGAAGAAGAATAGACTCGGGTCATGTGATCCGAAGGGGGCGGGGCCTATGGTGCTACTTCCTGTCTGAGAGATTAAAGCTACACTGGGAATCCCTTTCTCCTCCGACGGCAGCAGCAGCAGCTAATGACTCGTAACTGGGATTAATGGTGTGCGGCTCGTTGACAGATCTGGGTCCTCGTGCACGCACGCACACATGCACGCACACACACACACACACACACACACACACACACACACACACACACACACACACACGCACACACACACACACACACACACACACACGCACACGCACGCACAAACGCACACGCACAGGCACACGAACGCACACACACACACACACGAACACACACACACACACACGCACGCACACACACGCGCGCACAAACGCACACGAACACACACACACACACACGAACACACACACACACACACACACGCACACGCACAAACGCACAGGCACACGAACGCACACACACACACGAACACACACACACACGCACGCACGCACACACACACGAACACACACACACACACGAACACACACACACACACACGAACACACACACACACACACACACGAACACACACACACACACGAACACACACACACACACACACGAACACACACACACACACGAACACACACACACACACGAACACACACACACACACACACGCACACACACACGAACACACACACACACACGAACACACACACACACACACACGCACACACACACGAACACACACACACACACGAACACACACACACACACACTCACTGAACGATGATCGTCGCTCGTTCCCAAGATTCTCGCCGCGATTGTGGCGCCGAAGCGACGCCGGGAAGCACGAGGAAGACAAGCAGCTAATTGGGAAATAAATGACTCTGATTAAAAGACTTTAATGAGAAAAATACAAAATGGCCTCAAAGAGCGAAGACGTGCACGATAATCATCAAAACACACACACACACACACACACACACACACACACGCACACACACACACACACACACACACACACACCCCCACACACACACACACACACACGCACACACACACACACACACACACACACACACACACAGACGGCACTCTTTGGTAAAAAGCCCAGATTGTTGAACTCTTTGTTTTTACATCTTAATCAGTGAGAGATTGTCTCTGTGCTCAATTACTGCTGAATCCTTCCAGGATAAATGAAGCCGACACGACGATCACGATGAGACGTGTGAGGTTTTCCCTCCTTGAGCTGAAGAGTCATCATCAGATGATTCACAAGCTCAACAGTCTGAACCGTTAACTGAGAATATTGAGAAGTTATTGTTGTTGCTTCAAGAGCATGTAAAGAAAACCTCACGCTCACATTATTTCTTCGCTCACACATATGAAAATCTTTCACAAGTAGTTTTATCAAACCTTATATGTTTGAAAACATTCTCAGAAAAACCTCTCTCTTGTCAGGAAAACCTCTCACATGTCAGGAAAACCTCTCACGTGTCAGGAAAACCTCTCTCATTACAGGAAAACCTCTAACATGTCAGAAAAGAACCTCTCAGATGTCAGGAAAACCTCTCACATGTCATGAAAACCTCTCACATGTCAAGAAAACCTCTCACATGTCAGAAAATAACCTCTTAGATGTCAGGAAAACCTCTCACATGTCAGAAAAGAAGCTCTCAGATGTCAGGAAAACCTCTCACATGTCAGGAAAACCATTCTCACATGTCAGAAAATAACCTCTCAGATGTCAGGAAAACCTCTAACATGTCAGGAAAACCTCTCACATGTCAAGAAAACCTCTCACATGTCAGAAAAGAACATCTCAGATGTCAGGAAAACCTCTCACATGTCAAGAAAACCTCTCACATGTCAGGAAAACCTCTCACATATCAGAAAAGAACCTCTCACATGTCAGGAAAACCTCTCACGTGTCAGGAAAACCTCTCACATGTCAGGAAAACCTCTCACATGTCAGGATAACCTCTCACATGTCAGTAAATAACCTCTCACATGTCAGGAAAACCTCTCACATATCAGGAAAACCTCTCACATGTCAGAAAAGAACCTCTCACATGTCAGGAAAACCTCTCACATTACAGGAAAACCTCTCAAATGTCAAAAAAAAAAACTCTAACATGTCAGAAAACCGTTCACATGTCAGATAAAACCTCTAACATGTCAGAAATAACCTTTCACGTGTCAGAAAACTTCTCACATGTCAGGAAAACCTCTCAAATGTCAAAAAAACTCTAACATGTCAGAAAACCTTTCAAATGTCAGATAAAACCTCTAACAGGTCAGAAATAACCTTTCACATGTCAGAAAACCTCTCACAGGTCCAAAACCTCTCATACAAACAGAAAAGCTTTCAAATAAAGTTGGAAACACATGTACACACATATTTACAAACCTCTCACTCACAGATTGAAACATTTTTCACACATTTGCAATCTTATTTTATATCCTTTTGAATAACCTCACGTTCTGTGACCTCTCACACACACACTCACTTGTGTCAAATGTCTTGAAAACCTCTCACATGTACACCACCATCTTGAGATGCTCTCCGACATACTGATTAGAAAAAACCTCTCACACCTTAAAACCCTTGAGCGCACATTATAATCTTACAGGTAAAATAAAACCTCTCGATTACTTGGGAAAACCTCACCTACGCATTACAAAAACTCAACTTTTTATCCGTTTGATAAAATCTTACACAACTACACGCACACGACCTACACAAATCTCCTGAAAACCTTTCAGAGAAATAGAGAACCTCTCATTCAGGTGGGAAAGCCCCACATGCACAAATGAAAACCTCTCACGAACGCTGCAACCATAGGATCTGACATGTTAAGATTGAAACCTTCTGTTAGCGTCGGATGGAAGCGAGAGGTTCGTGGACTGGAAGAGAACATGAGGCGTGATCTCACTCGCTCGTGCGCTCACAGCGTCGCCATCAATCCGGCAGCAGTTAGAGGTTTTCTCCACATAACTGGTATCATTAGCACTAATTCAGCCCATTTGATGCTGCCCTCGGCGCTCGACTCGTCAGCCTGAGCGCTCGCTCTGAGTTAGCGGTGACAGGCGAGCGAGTCGAGTTCAAAGTGGATCTGTGTTCTCTGCGTCGCCCCCTGGGGGACGAGAGGAGACGTGCGTCTGCACGCTTTGTCTCTCAGACGAGAAACATGTGAGGAAAGAAAAACCAACAAACACTTGGACTCGATGTTGATGAAGTCGTTGAAGTGTTTCGTCTCTAATTGGTTCCTTCGACTTATGCTGGAGAGACTCGTTCAGTCGTTACTTTACACACAAACTTGTGAGTAAAGACTTTTTGTAGGTTCAACAAATTCTTCATATTAGTTTGATCAAATCAATATAAATCATCTTTGATTTTTATTTCTTCTTCCATGATTTAAAGTCACTTGATTTCAAAATATTTCTACATTTTCTCTGGTTTTGTTCAATGAAATAAATCAAACTGTCCGTGAATAATAACTTTAATCTCTGAATTATGGCTTTAATATGTGAAAAAATGATGATATTAAATATTATGAGATTCAAGTAAAATAACGAGAATAAAGTAAAAATGATGAGATTAAAGTAAATATTATGAGATTAAAGTAAATATCATGAGATTAAAGTAAATATTATGAGATTAAAAAGTAAATATTATGAGATTAAAGTAAATATCATGATATTAAAGTAAATATTATGAGATTAAAGTAAATATTATGAGATTAAAAAGTAAATATTATGAGATTAAAGTAAATATCATGATATTAAAGTAAATATTATGAGATTAAAGTAAATATTATGAGATTAAAAAGTAAATATTATGAGATTAAAGTAAATATCATGATATTAAAGTAAATATCATGAGATTAAAGTAAATATCATGAGATTAAAGTAGATATTATGAGATTAAAGTAAATATCATGAGATTAAAGTAAATATCATGAGATTAAAGTAGATATTATGAGATTAAAGTAAATATCATGAGATTAAAGTAAAAAGCATGAGATTAAAGTAAAAATCATGAGATTAAAGTAGATATTATGAGATTAAAGTAAATATCATGAGATTAAAGTAAAAAGCATGACATTAAAGTAAAAATCATGAGATCAAAGTAGATATTATGAGATTAAAGTAAAAAGCATGAGATTAAAGTAAAAATCATGAGATTAAAGTAAATATTATGAGATTAAAGTAAATAATAAGAGATTAAAGTAAATATCATGATATTAAAGTAAAAATCATGAGATTAAAGTGAATATTATGAGATTAAAGTAAATAATAAGAGATTAAAGTAAATATCATGAGATTAAAGTAAAAATCATGAGATTAAAGTGAATATTATGAGATTAAAGTAAATAATAAGAGATTAAAGTAAATATCATGAGATTAAAGTAAAAATCATGAGATTAAAGTGAATATTATGAGATTAAAGTAGATATTATGAGATTAAAGTGACACTAAATCATGTTCAGGGCCAGACTTGGATGTTTAATGAAATTAAGACTTAAATTGAGACATTTTTCTGCAGGTTCTGTGCTCGACTATTCTTGTCTGAATGAGTGAAACAATGTTGAACCTTCAACATGATAGCGAGGCGTCGAACCGACAACTCTTTGTGCGAAGATCTCATGTGTGTTTGTGTTGTTGTGGTGAAAGAGTTGTTCTTGTGTTGTTTGGACTGAAGTTCAGTCTCTCATGATGGTTTCTGCGCCTCAGGGCGCCGTCATCACGCCGGCCGCCGCCATCGAGCCCAGTCTGTCTCTGCCCGTCATGGCGCCTCTGGCCCAGCAGATGAACCATCTGTCTCTGGGCAGCACCGGCACCGTGAGTCCGGCACACTTTCACTCAAAACTCCACTCACTTCTCACTGCCTCTAGCCCTGGGGAGCTGGGAAACATCTGACCCTATTAGTGAAAGACATCAATCATATTCATTTATTTATTATTGATTAGAAAAATGATATAAATCTGACAATTTAACATCAGAAGACATTTATTTGTACTAAAAACTTTTTTTTGCCTCATTTAGTTTTCATTTACATTTTAGTTTTAATAGTTTAAATATTGAAGAACTACATAAAAAAACATTTACTTACTTTGAGTAAATTTAAGTTGAGTATTTTAATGAGAACAAAGATTAAACAAACATGACTCAAGACTTACAGTTAACCTATACAATAAATAATAAAATAATGATAATAAAATAACTAATAAAATATACACAATAACGAATAAAATAATGATAAATATATGAAGAAAAAAAACTAGGACAAAATAAATGATCATGTCCATCATCTATTAAATATAATATAGTACACTTGTGTACTCTTGTTTTTATACTAACAACCTTTTTATTGACATGTTTTTCATGCTTCACAGTTATTTACCTTCAAATAATTGACATTGCCGTGTAAAAATACTTGATATATTGGAGCAGAACTACACAGAGAAGTAGTTTTTATTAGTTGATAACAAAGATTAAACACACATTATATCAGTACATACAGTTCACATGTTTACAATAATACTAAAAACAATAATAAATACAACTAACAATAATATAATATAATAAAAACAATGTTGTAGTTTTTTTAATAATGTTGAATATAAAATAATAATAATAATAATGTAAATAAACACAAAGATACATTTATTTTAAAAACCATTGGTACAAAACAACAACTAATAAAGTCAATCAATCAACATGTTGTCAGTTGCTAATGCTAATTGCTAACTAAAAATGTCTTCTTTTTAACATTAAATTATATATTTATATGTAAAAAATAAAGCTTTGATTTCATCAAACATGTCTTGTTTATATAAAACATGGTCGAAGCTCTTGAAGAAAGTTTTCTTTCATGGTTTTGCTTCAATTGAAAAACAGACGATCCTCTGCAGCGCCGCTAGATGGCGCCAAACACACTATTTTTCAACGTAAAGCATCTATAATCGTGTTTCTGTCTCCTCAGTACATGTCTGCGGCGGCAGCTGCTCCTATGCAAGGCCCCTACATTCCTCAGTTCACTGCAGTGCCTGCGTCTGCCATCACGGTGGAAGTAAGAAGAGGTTGTCGGTTCCATTCCTTCGACTCTCTGACGCCGTGTTTCTCCGCAGGGCGTCGTGTCGGACGCGTCTCCTCAGTCGTCGGCCGCCGCCTCGCAGGACGGCAGTGGACAGCAGTCGTTAGCGGTGGACAACACGGCGGAGCACGCCGCGGCCTACTCCTACCAGCAGAGCAAGTGAGCCGCAACATTATGACCACCTGTTTATTTTACATGAGCTCCATCCGTCTGCACTCTCTTCCTCACTTCCTCTCTTGAGGTCAAATGATTGACCTCCTGCCACCGTATCCTCTTCTTCCATGAGTGACGACCTCCTGCCACCAGGTGGCAGTGTTTTGATCTTCAACAGCTTGTTTTAGACACAAAGAAAAAAGTTTCAAGCAATGAAAAAGTTATTGGTAATTTTCAAAAGTAAAAATCCGAGTGATCTTGATATCATAACTTGGGGCCTCTTCGCTCAGACTGCTGCCCCCGCGACTCAACATTAAACACACAAATGAACGTGAAAATAAACCTATTGTTATGTTTTTCAAGTATTTAATGGTGTATTTATATGAGACAGATTCTAAACCACACGACCAACCTGTTGAATTCATTATATGTTTTCACTGAATCTTTATTGATTTTGTGTGAGTGACGCCCTCCTGCCACTAGGTGGCAGTGTTTCGTTGAATGTATTGTTTTTATTCTAAAAGAATGAAACAAACAGACTTAAATGTTGAAACAGAAGGATGGAAATATTGAAAATAAAAAGTAGAAATCTGAGTCAATGAAGTCCGGGCTCTTCACTCAGGCTGCTGCCGCCTCGACCCGACCTCTTAAAACTTACTTCAAAAATGAATTAAATGTATTCTTTTTATGTGTTTTAAACATTAATTATGTATTTGTATGTGACGGTTGATGATTATTATCGTTCATTTGTTACCTCTGTCTATTATTGTACGATCCCTCGTTCACCCGTCTGCACTCTCTTCTTCACCTCCTTCCACCTTTTCCTCTTCACTCTTCTTCCACGCTTGCCTTCCTGTGAGCGACGACCTCCTGCCCATAGGGGGCAGTGTTTCAATGTTCAATCGATTGTTCGGACAAAAAAAAAAACAGGTTTCAAAATGAGCTCAAAATTATTATCAATAATAAAGTTGAGTTAAGTTAAAACCAAAAGAATTGTGAGGAAGTCAAGTCCGGGCCTCTTCGCTCAGACTGCTGCCTCTGCGACCCATAGATTCCCAGGAATAAAGCCTGGAGAAGATCAACGACCAGAGCGTCGTACATGTCGTCATATTCATCCTAATATTCCGATGTTGTCACTCGTACACAAACTTCCAAATGACGTCATCGCCGTCTCTTCCAGATGACGTCACCGTCTCCTCCTGATGACGTCACCGTCTCTTCCTGATGACATCACGGGTCGGGACGCCGAGGTTCAAGACTGCAGAATGAAAACTTTTTTGGTGACGAAAGAGCGAAGGATTCTGCTGCTGCTCACAGGCAGCGAATAAAAGAATCACCTTTACCTGCTGGAGTCGGGATGATGGATCCTGGAGGACGAGGAATTAAACGCAGTCGTGGAGTTTATTATTTCTCATCCAGATCCTTCCACGGGAGGAGAAAGACTTGAGAAGATGTACAGAAAAAAAAACAAGAATGTGCGAGTGGATTTTTTTAAACACACAAGAAGGAAGAAAAGTTTGTCTTCCTCTCTCCATCCGTTCCATGCTTTCGTTCATCTGTGTCGTTTTTTTTTACAACGTTGATGTTGAATTGAATCTTTATTGCCTTAATTTTCTCAAACTTCTGGGAAACTGTTGAAGAGGACGAGCAGAGAGGAGGTCGAAGGTCGACGCCTGTACAGGATCAAAGGTCTGAAACAGCTGATCATCGTCAGCTGGTGGTCAACTGATGATCAGCTGGTCATCAGCTGATCATCAGTTGACCACCAGCTGATCATCAACTGATCGTCAACTGATCATCAGCTGATCATCAACTGATCGTCAGCTGATCATCAGCTGATCGTCAACTGATCATCAACTGATCTTCAACTGATCATCAGCTGATCGTCAACTGATCATCAACTGATCGTCAGCTGATCATCAGCTGATCGTCAACTGATCGTCAGCTGATCATCAGCTGATCATCAACTGATCTTCAACTGATCTTCAACTGATCTTCAACTGATCTTCAGCTGATCTTCAGCTGATCATCAGCTGATCATCAGCTGATCATCAACTGATCATCGACTAATCATCAACTGATCTTCAACTGATCTTCAGCTGATCATCAGCTGATCATCAACTGATCGTCAGCTGATCATCAGCTGATCGTCAACTGATCGTCAGCTGATCGTCAGCTGATCGTCAACTGATCGTCAACTGATCGTCAGCCGATCGTCAGCCGATCGTCAGCCGATCGTCAGCTGATGGCCGTCATCGTGGCTTCCGACAAAACTTCTCTTCATTGTGTTCCTGCAGGTGAAAATGACGTGAAGAGTTAAAACCACACTGAGGAAAAAGTATTTTAGGAAAAAAGACACAATATTGTGAGTCTGTGTGTGTGTGTGTATCTTATGTGTGTGTGAGCAAATGTCTGCATGAGGTGTGTGTAATAAATGTGTGTTCTTGTGCATGCCACTAGCCGTGTGTGTTTCTACATATGTGTGTGTGTGTGTCAGGGTTAAAGTGTTTCCCTCAATGTGTGTGTGGTTGTGTGTGTCTCTTTGTGTGTTTAGGGGAAGAGTCATTTTTCATAGTGTTCGACCACGTGTGTGTCTTTTTTGTGTGTAAAAAAAATCCTGTGTGTGTCTAAGAGGTTCCATTTATCATAGTGTTTGTCTCCATGTGTGTGTGTCTTTGTGGTCTCTGAGGACTTGTTTTCTTGTGTATCCCTCTGTGTTTTTGTGTGTGTGTGTCTGGCTGGGTTCGTTTCTGAGAGTGTTCGTCCCCATGTGTGTGTCTTTGTTATGTGTAAATACTTTTTTTCTTATGTTCGTGTATGTGTGGCGAGGTTAGTTTCTGATAATGTTCGTCACCATGTGTGTCTTCGTGGTGTGTGAAGCATTTTTTTCCGGTGCGTGTCTCTGTGTGTTTGTGTGTGTCTGAGAGGTTCCATTTCTGGTAGTATTTGTCCCAATGTGTGTCTTTTTTTTTCTTATATGTTCGTCCCCATGTGTGTGTCTTTTTTTTCTCATTTGTGCGTCTCCATGTGTGTGTCTTTGCAGTGTGTGAAGCATGTTTCATTATAAGTGTTTTTGTGTGTGTGTAGCCGGCTTAGTTTCTGGAAGTATTCGTCTCCTTGTGTGTGTCTTTGTTGTGTGTGAGGCCTTTTTTTCTTATGTGTGTGTCTGTGTGTGTGGTGGGGCTAGTTATGTTGTGTGTGAATTATTTTGTTCTTGAGTGCATCTCTTTGTGTGTTTGCTGCTGTTTGTCAAGTTGTTGATTCTTGTGGTGTGTGTGTCTGTTCCCGTGTCCGTATTTGTAAAGCTTTTTGTGTTCATCCATGTGTCGTGTGAGCGTCTGCAAAGACATTAGTGTGTGTGTGTCTGGATGTGTGTAGATTAATTCTAGAAAACTCAGCCATTTATATTTAAAAAATGTAAAAAACATCAAATAATCTTAATTTAAAGGTGAATATTCTGTCAAAGTTTCTTTCCTTGATGTGGTTTTAACTCCTCAAAGGTTCTGAACCACACAAAAGTGTGTAGAAGTAGGTTTGTGTGTCGCTCTGGCTGCAGGTGAACACGTTGAAAACCAAAGATGAAGAAAGCGAGTAAGAACTTCTTCTGTTTTTCATTCTTGTCCGTGTGTCGACGCATCACAACATCCACGAGTCTTCGTGTCTCGCCTCAGACGAGGAAACTCTGTCAAACTTCTGTAACTTTAGCTCTTCCTGAGGGCGGCGTCTGAGTCGCGTCGTGGGGGCAGCGCTGCAGACGCCCAGACGCCTCCTGCAGCTCTTCAAGGAACACCTCGGTGTTTGTGTTTCCTGCTCAAAATTCTGATCCGAAACATGTATTTATTGTGAGTTACAAATGAAAGTGGGCGACGGACCCGTGATTAAAAATAACTTTTATATGGAAAATATCAGTGACATCAGGATATTGATCAGTTGAACTTAATATTTATAATGTTTCAACTTTTTTTTATGTTGTTTTTAAGCATTTAATACTTTTTTTTAATTGAATTAAACAATTTATATTCTAAAATTAAGAATTGTTTTTATTGAATAACGGAATTAAATACTTGATATATTTAAATGTAGATTTTTTTGGGAGGGCGTAGAATATTTTCTAAATTCTTGTTTTTTTTTCTTATTGCTCGTAAAGTTTTATAATCTTCTTTCGATAATCGTTGAAAAAAACATTTTCTAACTTATTTTTTTATTCTGAGTCTATTTAATTCAAAATAAAAAAATGAATATTTAAAGTGCAAACTATTTTTAATTTAATTTTGTTTTCTTAATTCAACCTTTCCACATAGAAACAATTGAATTCAATTATTAAAAAATATTATTTTTAAATGCTTAAAAGTAAACATTTCTAAAAGGTGTTAAATTCAACCATGAAATCTTCTGATGTCCTGATAACTTCATCCCTGATATGAAGAAGGAATGTGACGTGAAAGTCTCTCCCAAGTTTTCCTTTGATTCTGTTTTCCACGAGAGATGTTGAGCTGCTAAGAACCGTCAGAGTGAAGGTTCCACGTCTGAGGGACGAGAAGTTAGAAACCAGTTAAAGAAGATTTGTGCCTCTTTTCCAGGGAAAGAAAAGACGTGAAAACGCTGCTCTGGGTGGAAAAAAAGGAGGAGAAAAAAAGAAGCATGGTATAAATATATTGAAAACGAACTCAAGGTGGAAACGAAAGCTTAAAAACGATCCTCTTTTTGTACAAAGAAGAAGTTCTGCAGAAGAAAAAACAACTTTAATGATGCTATTTTTTTATTTGCTTGGTCACACGCCTTCCATGTCTTTCAAATCGTGAGAGTGTCTGTAGAAGCAGTGGATATTGCTGTAGATAAAAGTGTCTCTTTTGGTCTGTTTGTTTTCTACAAAAAAAACAAAAACTTTCAATAAAAAAAAATTAAGGTTTTCATACGGAGTCATAGCCTTTCATGCTGCAATACCACGCTTGGCCACTAGATGCTGCTGCCGCACTGGACAAGAAGCAATGACGTGAAAGTTTTAACTATTTGAATGTTTTATGTTGCTTCGAATGTTGTTTCGTCACAGACTCACAAATGTGGATGATCAGTGGTTTGATGCAGGATATCTAAGCTGGTTTTCATACAAACTATTCGGAAGCATTGACATCAATTGTTATAATCTTGCAACTTTTAAGTGACAGTCAATGGAGCTGCTGACTGCGGCAGACCTGACTAATCGATCACACAATCTGTGACGTCAAATGGTATGATAATGTGAGACACACATGTGACCAGAATGACACAGACACGTTTTTTTCATTCAATTTTAATTGGTTAATAAAGAGGATTTCTTTGGTTAACAAACAGACAATATAGAATAGTATACAACCAGTGCAACTGCAACTACACAACTTTACCGAAACATACCAAAACTACAACATGCTTGTATTTCAACAGCATGTGTGTGTGTGTGTGATGTTGCTGTGTTGAACGAAAATGATCCTTTCTCTTCCCTGAGATAAAACCAACCTCCGACTGAGCCATCGATGACATTAAAACCATATTTAAGAACAAACAGTCAACATGTGTCAACACATGTCAAGACGTAGCAACACTGGAACAACAACTATCTTATATTTGTTCATCAAATTTGAAGGGAAATCATTTACATTGGCAGGTTTCCAGACCAGAGAAGTCAAACTCAATATTAAAAATGAATTAATCATTAGATTTTATGACGGTCGTTGGAGCTTCAACTGTTGCAGTGCATTTTGGAACCATATTAGTTCCACTAAAGTCAAGTGCTGTCCATAGAAAACAGGTTGACATGACTTACACCAGAACTAGTACTGGTGGTGGTGAAGCTTCTTTAAATCCACCATGACAGCGCTATCTAGTGGTCAACTGCTTCATGAAGCTTTTTTTATTTGACATTTGTTTTAAATCCACCACTACAGTGCCATCTAGTGGTCGCTTGCTTCATGAAGCTTCATCGGATACAGCTCGTGATACAAAGCCCATAATGCACAGAAACAATCTAAGCTCATGTTACGATTGAAATGCTTGAATGAAATAGTATTTCTTTCACTAAATACACTTTATTTCAGTAGCTTTGCAGCTGAACTTCAACGTTGTGTGCTTTGTTGCTGCTTTTATAACATTTTACAATGAAATGAACACGACAGAAATTGTTTGTTTTTTTTTCATAAATCTGGAAATATTACCAGACGCCTGGAAACAGTTACGAGAGTTTAAAGTTTTGTTTTTTTTTAAATCAGGAAATATTACCAGACGCCTGGAAACAGTTCCGAGAGTTTAAAGTTTTGTTTTTTTTTAAATCAGGAAATACTACCAGACGCCTGGAAACAGTTCTGAGAGTTTAAAGTTTTGTTTTTATAAAACAGGAAATATTACCAGACGCCTGGAAACAGTTCTGAGAGTTTAAAGTTTTGTTTTTTTTTAAATCAGGAAATATTACCAGACGCCTGGAAACAGTTCTGAGAGTTTAAAGTTTTTTTTTTATAAAACAGGAAATATTACCAGACGCCTGGAAACAGTTCTGAGAGTTTAAAGTTTTGTTTTTATAAAACAGGAAATATTACCAGACGCCTGGAAACAGTTCCAAGAGTTTAAAGTTTTGTTTTTTTTTAAATCAGGAAATACTACCAGACGCCTGGAAACAGTTCCGAGAGTTTAACGTTTTGTTTTTTTTTTAATCAGGAAATATTACCAGACGCCTGGAAACCGTTCCGAGAGTTTAAAGTTTTTTGATCCTTCATACAAGTTCATAATGAGCGACAAAGATCTTCAGAGGTCGAGACGAACCATCAGCACAGAAAACATGTGACTCCACTGATGTTGACGATCTGAAGAAAAACAAACACATTTATAGACACAAGCTTGTGTGTTCACATCGTGTGATACGAGTGGGATCTCTTCAGAGTAAACACACATTTAAATGTTGATATTTTAAGACACAAAGTTCTAATTGTTGGACATTTATTTGAACATTCGAGCAAAACTTGCGCTTCATCTTGTTCCTGGACCGTCTCCCTCCTGGTTCCACCGAAAGTGTCTGCGTTTGCCATGTTTTTCAAAACCTCCTCCTTTTAAATGTTGTAAAGAAGTCGAAGGACCTCACGTTATAATTCTGGCCGTACTTTCTTGAACCGATTTATCGTACATGAACCCAAAAATCTGTGAAAATGTTCTAGTCCCACTTTGTTAATATACTTAAACTCCGTAGTATTACTCTGCGAGGCTCTGTGGTCAGGAGCCTCTCAGAGTAATACTCCTTATAGTCCGGTCCCTTCACGGCCCTTGACATACTCAAGACCTCCAGAGGGATCAATAAAGTCTATCTACAGAACAACACTTCTACTAGGACAACACCAGGGAAGACTCTTTTGTAAGTAAGTAAGTAAGTCATTTATATTTATAGAGCGCTTTTCCAGACCAGGGTCACAAAGCGCTTCAACAATCAAAACAATATTCAATAAAGTACATACTTTGAAGGTCAAGATAAAACTGATAACAAAACAAGAGTCTCAGAGAATCAAGGAAAAGCCTGAACAAATAGAAACGTCTTAAGATGTTTCTTAAAGGAGTCAGTAGATCATCAAACACAGATGTTTCTTGAAGGAGTCAGTAGATCATCAAGTGCAAAGAGAGAGAAGATCGTACCAAAGCTTAGGAGCAACAGCCTGAAAAGATTTCTCTCCTCTGGTCCTGAACCGTGTTCAGGAACCATAAGTAGATTCTGATCCACAGACCTCAGAGCCCGGGCTGGGGTGTAAGTCTGGATCAGATCACTGATGGAAGGTCTGACCATGAATAGATCTGAAAGTAAGAACCAGGAAACTGGAAGCCAGTGAAGAGTTTGAAGGAGAAATGTAAGTTCTTCTACTAGAGCGGCTCAGAATTCTCTTTAAATACCGTGGTCCCCCAACTATGGCGCAACCTTGAAATCCTTTCTTGGTTGAGCGAGAAGAGCCTCGACAGAGAAGCTGACCTGACAGGACAAGACGTTGCTAAAATGCTACGCTAACGTGAGGCAGACGCTTTCGTTAGAACCCGGGGTCGGTCCCTCCAGAACCTCTGGAACCAAAGTCACTAAGATCTAGTGGCTCTCAATCCTGACTCAAATATGTTGCTGCACTGAGGACGACATGCAAGGAGGAAGTTCGGCCTTCGAACACAGACGAGGCCGTTTCATGGACGAATAACATCGAGCGTTTCTTCTGAGGCGGGCTTGGGTCCCTGAGAAAAGTCACATGATCAGGAGCGTCAGTAGCACGAGCGGACGAGCGTGATGAGGAACAGGACGACGGCGATGATGAGCAGCGCCGCGAACAGGAAGACCAGTCCGGCGAAGACGGCGCCGGCCATGGGAGTGGTGGTCTCCAGCTCGGACGGGATCATGTTGGACAGGCTCAGCATGTACCCCAGAGCCCAGCCCACGCTGGTGCCGTCCACCTGGAGGAAGAACAACAACATCTTCAGATGCTCCTCGTGATGAGTCATCCGAGGGTTCCGCTCTCAAAGATCAGCCGACGTTCTCGTTGGCACGCCGTCACGCCTGGACCGTGGCCAGGAGGGACGTTCCGTGGAAGTCTCTGCTCCGAATCTATTCAACGTGTTTCCTGTCGTGACCCGAGGCTGCTGCGAGGGAATCTCCAGTCGTTGAAGGCGTTCATTGTAATCGTTGCTCAACGGAGCCTCGGGCTCTTCCAGTCACGGGGCCTCCTCGCCAGATATTCCAACGTTTAACATTTGAAAGAATGAACGAGGGACCAAAATAACTCATGATGACATAATTAATCACTTTGTTGTCTGTTTTGAAAAGTGAAAAGTTCCCGCCACATCAATGTGGGCTGGGTTGACTTCTAGTAATGGTACTAGTTGATAATAATAATAGGTCAATCTAAATAGGGGGGTCTAAACTTAGTGGTAGGTCAAAAGTCTTGCCTTGTCAAGTCACAAACATTTGAGTCCACAAGCAGCCTTGAGTCGCTCTAACTGTCGACCAGGTTTAACTTCCTCAGCGCTGATTGAACTGCGGCCAAACTAATGTCTCCTGAAGCGATATAAAGTACTAAACCAGGTTGTTGTTCAACGGTATAACCTTTTCTGAAACAATACTTCTGATTTACTACTACTTACCTTCGTCCTAAAACTCTTAAAGGATTAATTCAGTCAAAATTCTAACTCTTTTTCTATTGATGTCGACTAATGTTGCTTTATTTTCAGAGTAATGTGTTCTTGTTAGAGTTATAGACAAAAATGTTTGTTCATTTTAATGTAGCGACTGGAGCTCAGTTGTCTTCGTCCAAAAAGACACTTAAAAACATCCAAACACCTCCATATGCTGCTCGTCTGTGACGTCTGTTATTGAAGCTCCACATGAGGAGAATTGTTGAGGAAAAAAAGTGTAGCATAGGATTAAACAATAACACGCTACACAAACAGGAAGAACTTCGGGTAAATATCGCAAGAGCTTCCAGTAAACAGTAGTGTAGACAGTAGAGTAGTTTGTAATTCCTGTCCATGGAGCTTGTTAGCCTGTTAGCTTCTACGAAAAACAAGCTTAAAATAACGACTTATTTGAGTTTGTTTTTTCTGATCAATTCTCCTCATGTGGAGCTTACATCCAAGAGTTACAGACGAGCAGTTTAAAGGTGTTTGGATGTTTTTAAGTGTCTTTTTGGACGAAGATGTTCACTACATTAAAATGAACAAAAATGTTTGTTTATACGTATTTTCCGGACTATAAGTGGCAGTTTTTTTTCATAGTTTGTCCGGGGGTGAGACTTATACTCTGGAGCGACTTATGTGTGAAATTATTAACACATTATTAGCGGTATATCATTTCACATGTTATTTTCACACTAAACCACCAGAGGGCGCTCTAGGCCTGATCATTTCCACGTAGAAGAGGAAGCATCTTCTACCTCCGGAGTTAGTTAGTTGTTTAAAAGTGACACGAGGATGAAGAGTTATTTGGAGTTACACGGATGGTTTGGTAAACTAGTTAGTTATTTATGCTATAGTTCTCTGAATAACTCTTCATATGTTATGTTAACATACCAGGTTCTCACTTCATGTAACGTAACATTATTCTGTTGTTGCCTCTAGTTTTATTTTCAATTGTCTTTCAAGACGACATGTGATGATGCGACTTATATATGTTTTTTTCGTTCTTTATTATGCATTTTATGGCTGGAGCGACGCGTGCTCGAGTGACTTATAGTCCAGAAAATACGGTACTAATGAGTGAAGTTTAATTTTGGGTGAACCATCACTTGAATCCACATTCAAACAAAAGAATAGTTGCGACGATCGCGGTGATGGAAGAGAATAATCCACTCACCTCTTTCTCAAAATCAATTTTCTTCCACGATTCGGCGTCGAACTTGTATCCGTCGTGCAGCAGCGTGAAGACGTAGTGGACGGCGTAACAGTAGGTCCTCAGGTAACGTGCGGAGATCCACGGCCTCTGTGCGCTCATCTGGAGACAGAAATAAAACTTCTCAAGTCATGTTCCGTCAGAATTCCTTCCTCCTCAGAGGAAACGTCCAAACGCCGGCCAAAGTGAAGATGAAGTGCAGATGTTGGAGCTGGAGTGTCTTCATTCAAGAGTTTTTCTTTCACATCTTCTCACCATATGTTCTTGTCAACGTGCGACACTCATGTGAAGGACTCAGTGAACGATTCATCTGGACCATAAATCCGGCGACAGATGGACATAATTGTGGAGATGAAAAGCCTGAATTCTTGCCTGAGGAAACACTCGTTTATCACTCGTTCATTACTGGAGGAGTGAGAGGGTCCAGTGTCTTCTGACAGACGAACCCCCAGACTAAAAATTCCAGTCCGTCTTTTCTCACAAGTGAGAAGAAGTGCGTGAGTCACCAGCAAGATGAAGAGAAAGTGACTATTGTGGAGCGACTGGTGGAGTTTGAAGATCAAAAAAAGGTCTGAAAACACCAAGAGATCTAGATGGACCCGGGTCCGACTGTGGACATGAACGGGTTCGTTCACCGTGTCACCTGGAGAGCCAGAGGGGGACCCCGGAAATAATCCAGATGGTTGGATGTGACGGATGTTAGCGGTCACTCCGTGCGGTCGTCGCACATCACAACAAACACTCAAACACACAACCCGACCACTCACCACCGTCCAGTGGGTGTTGCAGAACTTGGAGAGCCCGTCACGGAACTGCTCCAGATCCGAGGTGCCGTTGAGCAGCATGGCCCTGGCCGTGTAGAAGTAGCCGGCGTACGCCTGCAACCACAGGGTCATTGAGCGGCGGGTCAAACGGGTCGTCACCCGACGTTTACCATGAAGGCTCCGGCCACCGGCGGCTGCTCCACGCCGTTGAAGGAACACTGGGCCGCGGAGCAGGTGTTGAAGTCGAAGATGGACCTGACGATCTTCCCGCATCGCTCCGAGTCCGGAGCTCCCACCATGAAGAACTCGGCGTCCGGGTCCATGTTGGCGGGCTTCTTGGTGCACTCGGTGTCGTAGATGGCCGAGTACTTCATGGTGACGTTGGAGCCCTCCAGGTAGCAGGGGTTCTCCACGTACTTGGGGTCCGAAGAGGCCTGCGGCGCCGGCGGGAGAGAAGGATCTTCACCGTCAACATTTTAGGCAAACAATGGTAAAGTACAATAAATAAATACAATCCTGTATGAATGTTTATCGATTTTAAACAATGATAAAACATTTTATAGTCAATTAAAGAAATAGCTTTAAATGAATCAGAAGATTAAATGGTGGAATTTAAAATGAATTTATATATATATATATATAAAAATTGTACATGTTCTATTTATTTTTTAACCTTGTTTTCATTGAATTTTATGATTTCTATATTGAAAGGTTGAATGTGTTTTAATTGATTAATTAAAATAGTTAAATTCTATGAATTTAATATTTAAAAATGAGGAAGTGTCACATGATTGGCTGAAAGTTTAAGTGGCGCAGTACTTTCTTGGTTTCCTGTAACAGTATTTTATATTACATTTAAAAGGCTACGAATAAATAATAAATGTAATTAATTATTTAAAATATTAGATTTTTTAAATTAAATTATTAAAAACAAATTCAACCATTTTTTGACAAACATGTTATTGAATTTAATTATTTAACACAAATTGATTCAACTTTTCACTATAGAAATAATTGAATTGAATAATAACAATACAAAATGAACACTTAAAACATTTACAACTTTTAAATACAATTTGAAATATTACATACAAAGATTAGATATTCTGATGGCATCAATATACGTTCATAGATACTGATATATCTGTTGAACATAATATAAAACACATTTTAAATAAACATTTGCCGAAAACTGTATTCAAATGATTAATTTGATACAGAAAGGTAAATATTTGCAGTTGAAATAAAGAATATTTTCTTATTTCATTATATATATAAATATATTGCAAGTTAATTTTTCGAGTCACGTGGTTTGAGTTGTGATGGGTCGTGTCACGTGATCTTCTGCAGGATCTGACGCAGGTGTGGTTTCAGGTGATGCTCGTTTAAAGACTTCATTCAACAAAGGTGAGTGAAAACACTTTTAAATATCTGAATTCTTCTTGTGATCACTTTTCTTTAAACCAAACTAAGTATAAACACATCGGGACCTTCATGTTAGCAAGTTAGCTGATTAGCTTATTAGCCACAAGCTAACATAGCTGTGTAGCATGTTTATATTCTCGCTGCTTTGTTGGTCTGTTTGACAGTTTTATTCCTTTAAGTTAGAATTATGGCTTCACTGCAGCTCAAGCAAGTGTCTTTTATTGTTGTTTTTACCACGTTATTTACTTTTAAAATAATATTTATTATTGCCTCACTGACGACCCCTAGCGTCCACAGAAAGAAGCCAAAAACACTAGAATGAAGTGATTCGAACATAAGTTAATAAAACATGCTCCATCATATCCTGTGTGTTTCATTCGTTAAATTAAAAATAATTTTAAATAATTACAATTAAGTAAACACAAACAATGTAGTGTTTTATCGTTTAAATAATTTTCAAATACAATTTTAGTTATTCGTTTTCACGCATTTAAAATGTATAAACTAATGATGCACTTTTGTACTTGTATACTTTATCACTTACTGTGAACACACTAACTTTTTTTGAATGATTTTTTTGTTCTCAAGTTTGCTTGAGCACTCGAGTCCATTAAAGGTACAGCAGGAAAGATGCACCTGCAACAACGTATAATCAATTTACTGATGCTTCTCATATTTCTCCGAGGTTTTCGGTAACAAATGTTGCAGAAATAATGCAATTCCTCCAGAGGGAGGAAAAAAAATCAATGTTGTTAATGAGATAATGGTTGACCGTCTGTGCTGCAGCTTGTTGTTCTCAATGATCACGTGTTGGATTGAAGGAACTCTGCTTCCTACCTGAAGGATCTTGTCCAGGACCTTCTTCTCCGCCTCGTTCTTGCCGTAGCACAGGAAGCTGTGCGTGTAGACGTTGTAGTCGTAGCCGTAGAGCTTCACCGACAGGTAGTCCTCGCCTCTGAGGTTATCGTCCACGGCGAAGGCGATCTGAGTCGACGCCCCTCCCAGGTCCATGGAGCCCACGGTCTCGGCTCCGTGTGGACGCATCAATTTGTTCCATGTGTTTTTCTGAAAGTAAATATTTAAGTGTTATTGAACAAACACCAACTGTACGTACGAGAACTATTGAGAAAGAAGCTGACAGTACCTTGTTCTTGATATACTGTGACTGTTGCACTTTAAACCTTTAAGGTTGTCTTTGTAAAATCAGTAAAATATCACGGTACACTTTCTGTTGTCTTGCTTTAAAAGAAAACTTGATACTATACAGTAGGAATGTTAGAAATAAATGGTCATATATTGCGATATTCTTTTGCACGATACTGCACGTATTTGTTTTTGACTTTCCAGTCATATTTTTTATGTTACCATAGTTCTTTATGGTTTATAGTTCAATAAGGTGTGTGGAAAATAAAAGTATATATTTTCATTTACAATTAACATATCTTCACAGTGTTTGTTAATTTTTTGTTGAAATTAAACTTCCTTTTGCCAGCTGGCAGCATTCATTACGTCATCTATGACTGAGGACGAGAGGATACAGTGAGTCCAGCAGCCTTTAAAGCTGATGTTTGGACATATTTTGGTTTGAAAAAAAATGAAAGCAGTTACGACTTCGTCAAGTATTGGACAATACTACACATATATACTTGTTACTACACTATCACAACACCAGAGTCAGGTACTGGACAATACTACACATATATACTTGTTTTTACAGTGTCACAATATATCTCAATATATCATATAGTTGACCCTGTTTCGTTATATGTATCGATCAATACATTCTTGCCAATACCCACCCTTACTATATAGTAGTATACTATACTTTGTTCAAATGGCATGTCTATGATGTCAAAAGTGATACAAAGAAGTGACTGGTTGGCTGGGCGGCAAAGCATTATGGAAGCTGTTCAGGTCACCGTTACTGAGAGGCTTGTTGAGAGGGATGAGGCCTAATATGGAATGTTGGGTTTTTAATTTCAAATAAATGTTGTTGAATTCAAAAGTGAAAAATGGAATAGTGGGCGGGGCCAGAAAAACCGTCCCTTAAACAAGCACTGACTCATCAAGCCATGAAGAAAAAGTCACCTCTAGTTATGGAATGTTAATCTCTTGTATTCAGTCTTACCTCCAGAAACTTCCCCTTCAAATAATTGACTGTGATCCAACCGTACAGTCCTTCTTCCTGTCCAGAAATGATGGAGGCGTTCTGGAACTTGAAGGGCAGGACGCTCAGGAATTCTTTCAGGCTCTTCATGACCGCACTGGCCCTCTCCGAGTCCTTCTCTCTTGTAGTGAACCACATTAGAGTCAGCTGTGGACCGAGTGAATCAACGAGAAGAGGGTCTTACTCGAGCAGCCTCATCCCGGCCGTGGCTCCCAGAAACAGAGGCGTGGCTTTGTGTTTCTTCTGAGGGATGACTTTGGAGATTTTGGCGATACATTCCTTGAAGGATTTCCATGATTTAGCATCTTTCTCTGGGTTGATTTTCATCTCGGAGATGCCGTCACCTGGAGATGTACAATTAGTTTGAAAAATATAAGTACAAATACACCTCTAATCGCTACGAATTTAAGAAAATGTCGATATACTTGTATATTGCAACGTTTTTTATATATTATATAGATTTATTTAAATGAAAACTTAACATGCAAACATTTATAATTTTTTCGTTGGTATTAAACTTCAGGACTCTAGATGGCAGCAGCCATTACGTCCTCCACAGCTAAAGGAAGAATGTTGGCTGAGGACGAGAGGATACAGTGAGTCCAGCAGCTTTTAAAGCTGATGTTTGGACATATTTTGGTTTGAAAACAAATGAAAGTAGTTACGACTTCATCAAGAGTCATGTGGTCTGTAAATACTACAACACCAGAGTCAAGTACTGGACAATACTACACATATATACTTGTTACTACACTATCACAACACCAGAGTCAAGTACTGGACAATACTACACATATATACTTGTTACTACACTATCACAACACCAGAGTCAAGTACTGGACAATACTACACATATATACTTGTTACAACACTATCACAACACCAGAGTCAAGTACTGGACAATACTACACATATATACTTGTTACTACACTATCACAACACCAGAGTCAAGTACTGGACAATACTACACATATATACTTGTTACTACTCTATCACAACACTAGAGTCAAGTACTCGACAATACTACACATATATACTTGTTACTACACTATCACAACACCAGAGTCATGTACTCGACAATACTACACATATATACTTGTTACTACACTATCACAACACCAGAGTCAAGTACTGGACAATACTACACATATATTCTTGTTACTACACTATCACAACACCAGAGTCAAGTACTCGACAAAACTACACATATATCCTTGTTTCTACACTATCACAACACCAAAGTCAAGTACTCGACAATACTACAGATACATTGTTGTATTTATTGTATCGTTGCCCTTGTATCGTGATGCATATTTTATTGCCAGATTTATGTCCATAAACACTGCTACTCACCATCAACTCTACAGTTCATGATCTCAGAAACGACTCCTGTTTCGTTCTCTTTTTCTCCGGGCCACTGGTACAGAATGATGTTGGAGCGCGAGGAGCCGGAGTCGATCACGATGCCGTACTGAAGACAGACATTTAAGACGTTAAGATCAGCTGTAAAATTCATGGATGACATTTCTTTATCTTAAAATTACTACCTCAGAGAACAAACAATATTCAAGATATCTTATATTTACACTAGTATCAAATTATAAACTTTCATAGAAAATCTAAACACATTTTTTTTGTTGTGTCTCTCAAGAATATATGGATACAAACAATATATATGTAGTATAAGCGTGCGAGTGACACGGAGGTTGACCAATGACACTTTGACAGCGACAACTCGCAAGCTGATTGTTAGAATATACGACAAGTATATGGAGACAAGTGTATATATATATATATATATATATATATATATATGGATAAAAATCCATATATATACATATTGTGCTTGCACAGGGTTGGGAATGTTTCATAATTACTGACCTAATATAGTGTGGTTTTATAGCATTACTATGGAGCCTCGCCGACTTATACTGTTGTGGATTTGTGGATTATTAATTCTGTGAGTCTCTGAGTAAAACTACAACAATCGCCAAGTAATACTGTGTGACTCACAGAGCAATACTGTGGTTACTTACAGAGCAATACTGTGGTTACTTACAGAGCAATACTGTGGTTACTTACAGAGCAATACTGTGGTTACATACAGAGCAATATTGTGGTTACTGAAAAAGCAATACTGTGGTTACTTACAGAGCAGTACTGTGGTTACTTATAGGGCAGTACTGTGGTTACTTACAGAGCAATACTGTGGTTACTTACAGAGCAATACTGTGGTTACTTACAGAGCAATACTGTGGTTACTTACAGAGCAGTACTGTGGTTACTTACAGAGCAGTACTGTGGTTACTTACAGAGCAGTACTTTGGTTACTTACAGAGTAATACTGTGGTTACTTACAGAGCAATACTGTGGTTACTTACAGAGCAGTACTGTGGTTACTCACAGAGTAATACTGTGGTTACTTACAGAGCAATACTGTGGTTACTCACAGAGTAATACTGTGGTTACTTACAGAGCAGTACTTTGGTTACTTACAGAGCAATACTGTGGTTACTTACAGAGCAGTACTTTGGTTACTTACAGAGCAATACTGTGGTTACTTACAGAGCAATACTGTGGTTACTTACAGAGCAGTACTTTGGTTACTTACAGAGCAGTACTTTGGTTACTTACAGAGCAATACTGTGGTTACTTACAGAGCAGTACTGTGGTTACTCACAGAGTAATACTGTGGTTACTTACAGAGCAGTACTTTGGTTACTTACAGAGCAATACTGTGGTTACTTACAGAGCAGTACTTTGGTTACTTACAGAGCAATACTGTGGTTACTCACAGAGTAATACTGTGGTTACTCACATAGTAATACTGTGGTTACTCACATAGTAATACTGTGGTTACTCACAGAGTAATACTGTGGTTACTCACATAGTAATACTGTGGTTACTCACAGAGTAATACTGTGGTTACTCGCGGATTATACTACTGTTCTCTGGATGCTAAATGTGTGACATCATCAAAGCGAGACCGACAGACGTGTCGGAAAGATAAAGATTTGCGATCCCAACAGCTTTGAGTTGAACTTTGACAATGAGCTTGGCTTACCTCGTGTCCAAACTCATGCTGACTCCACTGTTGCTGGATGACAGCGACCGTTACGAGGGCGCCGATGCTGACCAGGAGGAGCAGAAGCACAATGCAGAGGCGGCACTTGAAGCCCGTCTGTCTTTTGGAAGCCATTTTCTGTTGGTGAGTAGATCTTCAGTGACTCAACTAAAACAGAACTAGACTAGACTTTCTTCTCATCCTGCTTCCCCCCCAAAAAATCCCAAGTCAACATTTTAGAACTCGTGAAGTCTGGCCCAGTCCGTCATAAAATGTGTTCGTGAACATCAGCAGCGTCGTCCAGAGAGCGTCTCCAACATAAGAGTTCCTCCTGCGTGTTTCTTCATCACCTCATTTAATAACCTGATTTATTAATGTTCTCTTGGTGGCATCAAACACGAGTGACAAAAACATTTAGGATCTGACAGTTATTGAATTCAGGGAATGTCTCAACGAACGGTTGACTTTAGATGGACTTGAGGAAATGGATCAGCTTTAAGGGTGTGTGGTGGGACTTCTTTATGGCACACATTTGTCAAATCAAAGCTCCAATCAACAGTAAATAATGGATTATATACAGTATATATATACATGGCCCGGGTCTGAAACTCAAAATGACATATTTTGGTTTTGGTTGTAAATGTCTTGCCTCTTTTTTTCTACTTCTTCACATTTAATTTGTGTAAAAAAATAATAATATTTGAAGCTACACACCTTTTAATACACCGACAACAACTTATGTATCTTTGTTTGGCTCCTTGGTTTGTTGTTTTTGCAAACCAAAAGTCAAATTCTCACTTCTGTAGCAAGACAATGTGGACCAATAGAAGTGCAGCTGGAGGGTGTTCCCCTCTTCTTCCTGGACAGCTCTGTGTACACCAGGGTGATGTTTGGAGACACATCTGGCACCAACCACCAGGTTACAAATCACATTTGATTGAAATGAGATTTCATCCGGTCGGACAGTGTTAGGATGCCAGGGCACGGCTGGGAGAGGCTTGATCGGATCAAGCCGCGGAAAGTGGGGGTGCAGGCATGGATACCATTGAAAAGAAAAACGACTCTTGTATCTGAGTTGAGGATAAACATGGATGTTTACCTGCCAGATGTGATGGTTACAACATTTTTTTCCCATGTTCTTGTTGTTTCTAAATGTGCCCCAAATTACAGGATTGACGCAGGAAACCTTGACATGCCAGATCTGTAGCAACCAATGAGGTCATCACATTCTTTTTCCATCTGTTTATCTGCTTTACCTGCAGTTTCCCAGTGACACGACACACTAGAGCAACATGGAAAACTGGTCGAGCGCTGAGGCGGGGAATACCTCTGGCAGGGAGCTCCTTTCACACAACTGTTTTTTAAAACTTAACAAAGTTAGCAAAGTAACTGCCCCAGGGAATCAATTTGGATTCGATAAACAGTAACTTTTTATTGCCTGAGGATGTTTAGACACTTTAAACTCCTAAAGTCATGTACTACACACAGAGCCAATATATGTTGGAAGCGTTTTATCCGATCACACACTGTGTATATTTCAGTGAGTGTCTCCAGATTTGTGTATGTTGCTGCTACGCTGCCGTCTCCAGCTTCCCAGTCAGAAAATAATGTAACTTTTATCAATGATTGAAAATACTTGAACTGCATGACTTTATGTCACGACCACGTTAATGGCAACTAACGAACTCTAAATGGCGTTCAGTCTCGGTACTATTGTGTCACCAAGTGTCGCTACAAAAGTAATTGTTGGGCGTTTAAAACCGTGATCACAAACTTCTCCCTAGTAACTGTTGAAATGTGAGGGTGTGTCTTTATTTCACGTTTGTGTTTATTTGTGAAACCTAATTTATTTTCAAGCTACCGAACTACAAGTTTTATTTTACTACACTTGAATTTGTTTGAATATCGTCTTTTCGCTAAATAAAACCACGATAAAGGATTTCATGACGATGATCATTTTGGTGACGATAACTGACCTGAAATGTTTATGTTTATATACATGTGATGTAACACATGTATGTTGGTCACTGAGTAGATCATCTCTATGAATAAACTTTGTTCTATAGTTTGTTACCGAAGCCTGAAGCTCTTCGATCCAAACACATGGTTCTGAGCTCAGCTATTCTGGGGGTGCAATGCTGAGCCGGGGGTCGACCCATCTCAGCGGGGGCTCTTCTAGGGTCCACCTCACTGTCGGTCGTGTACTTTAGGTGTACAAAGTGGCGCCAGATGTGAATCTAATGTCCAACAGAAGGAGGCTCCTGCAGTGTGGCAGGTCCTCAAACCTTCACCCACTGATTTATGCTGAGCTGTGCACTTCACGTGCACGGTGGGCAGTGGTTTGAAGCAGCTGCTGCGACAGGTTTCACTTCCTCAGCCTTCTTGAAAAGCACAGCGGGTGTCCGACTCACAAGGTTTCTTTAGCTCCAGGAGACTACGGTGCTGGTGCTTATATCTGCCTTAACATTTCAATATGTTGTCGTTTTCACCTGACGAGATACATTTGAAACTGAAGCTTCAGTCAGTGATTCATTTGATCATATTTCCGGTGAGTCTTCCTGTCCTTTGGAGATCATTTCAACGAGTGTAAATACTCAAGACCTTCTCTCGTCTCGCACCTTTAAGGTAGAATGCGTAAGTGAGAGTGAAGTCAAACAGAGCCTGTTGTAACACGAGCCCATTGATCTCTCAAATCACCGGCTCGACTCGTCCATTCTGTCACGTCTGCTGACTTAAGTTGCTTCAGCAGACGCTGGTGTTATCGGCTCAATTATCTGAGCTGCCATTTTTACTCCAGTGTTAGTTATACGTGTTGTTTCTTCTACTGAGTCAGAATACTTGGAATACTTTAAAAACAATATCTAATATTATGTACTTAGACCACCTGAATAATACAAGTATGAATTTCATTATTTGTTTGTAAAACAGTTCATTAAAAAACCTATTTTTAATGTTTTACCATAGACCTAATCCATACTGAAGTGAGACTTTCTCTGATCCCTGTTATATTAATCCTTTAAAAATATCCTTATTCAAAATGTAAGATTGTTTAAGATTGAATACTATGACACTTTAAGTTTATATTTTATCCGTGTTTTATTTATATATTATATTTTGAAAATGATTATAGAAGTTTCACTGTAGTGGGCTTTCAATTTTTGGCGGGTAAAAAATATTGAATGAATTATAAAACATTAATAATGATTCATTAAATGTTTTAAAAAATAAAATAGTCATCACATTTTTAAATGAATGTATCAATATATTTATCAATATTAGAATTTTTTTTTATTCATTAAGAATTTATGTTGGATTAACTAAATAAATAATACATTCTGTAAAAGGGGAAACAACCAGTTCCACCAGTAATTGCATGAATGTCACGTATTTATAGAGGAAGTTGTTTAGTGGAAACAAGACAGTCATGAAAATGTCTTTTGAGGTAAAAAAAAAAAAAAGGTGTCAGATTTTCAGATCTTTAGACTTGGTCCGTCCGTGACTGTTACGCTTCTGTATACGCAAAAATAAATCGATAATTAAACTGAAACACAACATAATAATGTATGTTTTTCATTTATTGTTAAAAGAAGACTTTTTTTATTTTTTTATCGTACTTTCTGGCAGAGATTTTCACTTTCTTAGTGTTTCAATCAGAACATAAATCCAACGCATATCATTTAAGCATACGTCTGTCATTTATATTTATATATATATATATATTTAGCTTTGAACGTCTGTCAATTTGTGGAACTTTGGCATTTAAAAGTTTGTATCAAATGATACACACTGGCTTTGTGTTACTATATTTAATCCTGTGAAGAAAAAAGATACAAATGAGTCCCAGACTGGTTTTGACTGTTTGTCAATCATCCGTGTGTAAACCATCGCCAATAGATTCTTCTTTCTAAGCTGTCGTGTCACCAGATAAAGTTACTCTGTCAACAAACCACCAGATACTGATGCACAACGACAGCCAACAACTCTTGTATCGCTGAGGGAAACACAGCAGTCCAACATGATAAAGTGAATAACCGTCTGTCTTCAGTCTGAGAACCATGTGCAACACACACACACACACACACACACACACACACACACACACACACACACACACACACACACACACACACACACACACACACACACACAACCCAAAATATCTCCTCCTCCGTGCACGTTGAGACAAAGTTATGAGGGAGTGAAGGATCTGTCGTTCTTACCTTGAGGAGTCGAGGAGTGAGGAGCAGAGCCAGGGACGTCTGGTGAAGGAGGGAGATGTTGGGAGTGAAGAGGAGTCGTAGAGTTGGACCCCAACAAAAGAGAGGAGGAGGAGCCGTGTGTGTGTGTGTGTGTGTGTGTGTGTGTGTGTGTGTGTGTGTGTGTGTGTGTGTGTGTGTGTGTGTGTGTGTGTGTGTGTGTGTGTGTGTGTGTGTGTGTGTGTGTGTGTGTGTGTGTGTGTGTGTGTGTGTGTGTGTGTGTGTGTGTGTGTGTGTGTGTGTGTGTGTGTGCTTAAACACTGATGCAGGAGTGTGAGCCAGTGTTAGAGGTTAATCAATAAAATAAAGTGCATGGAGGAAGTCATTTATATTTGTAGAGCACTTTTGTAGACCAGGGTCACAAGGCGCTTAAACAATCAAAGCAATACTCAATAAAATATATACTTATATACTTACACTGTCGACGTCCCTCCCACTGGTCCTCTTGACGGCACCGTGACTCACCTGTACACCTGAGAGTGATGTTTGTTGTTCAGGTGAATAGCTGAGCAGACTTTTAATCATGTCAGTCACATGTAATTACACGTCCAGTCACACGCGTGGATCGTACAGGTTCAGAACCACAACTGGGTCGTCATAGACGCACTTACAAAACACCTGGAGATATTTGGACGGAAAAAATATTGTCTGTAAATTTGCAGTGTTTGTTTTCAAAAATACATTGATACTGATAATACATATCACAATACGGGGTCAACAATACGATATACAGTGATACATTGTGATAGTGTAGTAACAAGGACATAAATGTAGTATTGTCGACTACTTAACTCTGGTGTTGTGATAGTGTAGTAACAAGTATATATGTGTAGTATTGTCCAGTACTTGACTCTGGTGTTGTGATAGTGTAGTAACAAGTATATATGTGTAGTATTGTCCAGTACTTGACTCTGGTGTTGTGATAGTGTAGTAACAAGTATATATGTGTAGTATTGTCCAGTACTTGACTCTGGTGTTGTGATAGTGTAGTAACTAGTATATATGTGTAGTATTGTCCAGTACTTGACTCTGGTGTTGTGATAGTGTAGTAACAAGTATATATGTGTAGTATTGTCCAGTACTTGACTCTGGTGTTGTGATAGTGTAGTAACAAGTATATATGTGTAGTATTGTCCAGTACTTGACTCTGGTGTTGTGATAGTGTAGTAACAAGTATACATGTGTAGTATTGTCGACTACTTACAGTAACTCTTGTGTTGTGATAGTGTAGTAACTAGTATATATGTGTAGTATTGTCCAGTACTTGACTCTGGTGTTGTGATAGTGTAGTAACAAGTATATATGTGTAGTATTGTCGACTACTTACAGTAACTCTTGTGTTGTGATAGTGTAGTAACTAGTATATATGTGTAGTATTGTCCAGTACTTGACTCTGGTGTTGTGATAGTGTAGTAACAAGTATATATGTGTAGTATTGTCGACTACTTACAGTAACTCTTGTGTTGTGATAGTGTAGTAACTAGTATATATGTGTAGTATTGTCCAGTACTTGACTCTGGTGTTGTGATAGTGTAGTAACAAGTATATATGTGTAGTATTATCCAGTACTCTGGTCTTGTAGTATTTACAGACCACATGACTCTTGACAAAGTAGTAACTACTTTCATTTCTTTTCAAACCAAAATAAGTCCAAACATCAGCTTTAAAAGCTGCTGGACTCACTGTATCCTCTCGTCCTCAGTCGTAACTACTTTCATTTGTTTTCAAACCAAAATAAGTCCAAACATCAGCTTTAAAAGCTGCTGGACTCACTGTATCCTCTCGTCCTCAGTCGTAACTGCTTTCATTTGTTTTCAAACCAAAATATGTCCAAACATCAGCTTTAAAAGCGGCCAGAAGTTTAATTGCAGCACAAAAATAATCAAATGCATTATATTCTAAATGTAAAACAATTGAATTAGTTTATTTTATAAACATTTTTTGTATACAATAAAACATAAAAGAGGTGTGATTTAAAAAAAGAAAATATGAAGTTTTCTCATATGTTGATTTAACTGTCAAATGCATACTTAAAACAAACACTGTGTGTTCGTACAAAACCATTTTCGTTCTTCAAGAGGAACTTCTAGAACAAAGGTTTCTCAATCGGTTTCTATCAAACCTCAAGTTATCAACCAACCATCTGTTTTTGCAGGAAGTGGTTTTCGACTGCCATGTAAACAGGAAGTTGAATTCACCCACGTTGTTATGTCAACCGTGCAGAGACACTACAGGCAGGACTGTCACGGTTCCTCTTCGAGATCATCCTGACCTTTAGGTCGTTCCACTGACGAGAGCAACAGGATGGATGTGCTTCAACAGACGCACACCTGAGCTTTTAGTCCCCAAATTAGTCCAGGTTTAATTTTGTCTTTCTTTTCACACGAAGATCCCATTGGTTCAAGATCCGTCTAGACGGACAAGAAAAGTCCTGATGACTCATCCTCGATGAGAGACGACACATATCTGTCGCCAGCTGAAGGAGTGCGACGATGAGGTGAAAAGTCTTTTGTCCGACATCCCGACCAGACATTGAATTGATCCTCATAGAGGTGTGTGTATCAGGGACACACTCGTTTCCATGGCGACCTCTAGGTGTGGAGGTTGATCCGGTGGTTGGGAGTGACTGACAGCTCTTCAAGAGTGTTTGGCTTTTCATTGCTGTGTGTTTTCTCAACACTCACGAGTCTTACAACTAAGTCTTTGTCGTCGGCTGAGAGAGATTTAGCGCTGAATGGACTTCTATTGACGGCTTAACCCCGGACTCAGAATAAATGCGGTTTCATCTTCGCCTCCTGGAAAACAGAACCCATGCGAAGAAGAGCGGGATCTACTTTATTGACGTTGTAGGTACAATATCGTCCCCCCTACAATATCTGTCCCCCCACTTCCTGCGTGATGACGTCACACGCTGCATATGCAACGCCTCTTAAAAATATTTGTATGGTTTAAAGAAACGTCAACAGAACGTTTTCATGATACTTTTCACCACATAAAACATCTATATTGACAAAAAGACGATCTTCGTCAACATAATGACATTCTTTCATTTCCTAGTCTGACGATCATGTGACCTTGACACCAACAGGAAGTGTCGGCGCTACATGTGACGAAGCCGCTGATTGGCTGAAGCTGTTTAGCTAATAATAACACAACTGTACAATGAAATACAAACATTTGAGCTCCGAAATAATTCGCTTTTCAAATAGCAAAAATGTTAGAATATTCTTTCTATAACTTATTCTAACTGTTCATAAATACCTCAGTAATTATTTAGTTTTCATTTCGATTTCTTTTCCCCGATTTAAATCAATTATTAAATGTACATAAGCAAATTATTTCGGAACTCGAATGTTTGTATTTCATTGTACAGTTGTGTGTTATTATTAGTAAAACAGCTTCAGCCAATCAGTGGCTTCGTCACATGTAGCGCAGACACTTCCTGTTAAAGTCCCGTATCTGGTCTGACATGTATCGTCAGACCAGGAAATGAAAGAAAGTGATCGTCTTTTTGTCAATATAAATATTTTATGTGTTGTAAAAAGTTTCATGTAAACATTCTGTTGACGTTTCTTTAACCCATAAAAAATGTTAAAGAGACGTTCGCATATGCAGCGTGTGACGTCATCACGTAGGAATTTGGGGGGACCGATATTGTAGGGGAGACCGAAGTTGTACCTACACAGTCATTATCTCAATATGATGGTTCAGGAAATGAGTAATTATAGTAAATAAATAACTTAAAACTGTAACCTGTATTGATAACAAACGTGCCTCCATGATGACTCTCGTTTTCATTTCATGACTTTTATCTTCGGAATCAGCTGTTTTGATTGACACACTCAATGGGCGGAGCTTATGACAAAGAAAGCGTCCCATTGGTTGATGTTGTAACTTGTGGTCCATTCAGCTGAAGCTTCATTAACATGGTTTTTGATGAGTGTGTAGAGTCAATAAAGTTGTTCTTATATTAACACAATCCGATATCAAACAGACAAAAATGTTGTTTCAGGCAAGATCCTGTGATGACGTGTGAGTCTCATCACTCTTTGGACATTTTGGACAGAACATTTTGTGTGAGTCACCACGATGTTTGAATTCGTGTGGTTTTATGCTGATTGTTGGTGTTGCTGACAAACGATTGTGCGTACAGTGTGAGATAGATGGTAGTTTTGAAGAAAAGCAGTTTTGTCTCATCATTCCTTAGGTTTGGAATGGAAATAATTGTTTTTTATCTGAACAGTTATGGGAACAATGTTGCAGCAGCATACCAGATGATGATGAAGACGGGTAGAGCTTTGCATGTAAACTGTTTTTTGAGTTTTTAGCACAAAAAAGACATGTTTTCCCATCACCTGCTTGACCTCTTTGATTTTTATATCTACCTCCTCCAAGGAGCTTATGTGATGCCTGCATTTATGATACTGTCTGTTAAATAGTTAAAAAATATATTAACTTATTTCAGTTTTTTCAATCAGAGAAATACAATTATTAAACCGAAATGAAGTGCAAACTTTAATAAATATTTACCCTTTGTGTGTGTTGTGCGAGTGAGTTCTGAATGCTAACGCTCACGTAACGGATTGAAATGATTGTGGAAGTCTGTGCTCTCTGAGTGCTTTTCTAGTTACTTTGAATGACAAAAAACTTTGCTTTCAACCCCAGATGTTTCATCCTTTGATAAATAAATCCCAACTTTCTGTTGAAGAAGTTCCATGAACCTAATAGTGAACATGACCATTAAGAGGGTCCAGGCCCGGCTCTCATCTGGACTCGGTCCAGCTAATTGTGAGTGCGTCTCTGAATCAGAGCTTTCACAAACTCTGCGGCGGCCCGAGAGGAAATGTAGCGGCGGCGCTGTGGTCGGATCAATTAGAGGACGAGCCACTTCAAATCCACAAAGATTCTCCTGCGCGCCTCCATTTCAGCAATGGCTGATAATTGGGAATCAAAGTCTCTCCCAAGACTGTTTTGCTTTTCTGGGCTGTTTCCCAGACTTCTGCCCGACAGATGCTCAATTATCTGCAACCAGGCCATGATCTGGACGTGTCTGATGTCTTTCACAACTTGTTTGCTGGAGCAGTCGAATGGATCCTTTATTACCAAAGAGTAATTATGATCAAGTCGCCACATTTCCTGCACATTCCTGCAAACACTTGAACTTTCTCTTTATGTTGCACTGAGTTCATCTGCGGATCCTGACGAGTCAAGAATGCAGGTTCGAACTGGATTAAATAAAGATGTTAAGCAATAAACGGCTTTTACCAACTCAAATATATCTATCATATATACACGTACTGTATATCTTTGTGTTCTTTTCTTTGCAACTCAAATATATCTATCATATATACACGTATATCTTTGTGTTCTTTTCTTTGCAACTCAAATATATCTATCATATATACACATATATCTTTGTGTTCTTTTCTTTGCAACTCAAATATATCCATCATATATACACATATATCTTTGTGTTCTTTTCTTTGCAACTCAAATATATCTATCATATATACACGTATATCTTTGTGTTCTTTTCTTTGCAACTCAAATATATCTATCATATATACACATATATCTTTGTGTTCTTTTCTTTGCAACTCAAATATATCCATCATATATACACATATATCTTTGTGTTCTTTTCTTTGCAACTCAAATATATCTATCATATATACACGTATATCTTTGTGTTCTTTTCTTTGCAACTCAAATATATCTATCATATATACACATATATCTTTGTGTTCTTTTCTTTGCAACTCAAATATATCTATCATATATACACGTATATCTTTGTGTTCTTTTCTTTGCAACTCAAATATATCTATCATATATACACATATATCTTTGTGTTCTTTTCTTTGCAACTCAAATATATCTCACATATATACATGAATATCTTTGTGTTCTTTTCTTTGCAACTCAAATATATCCATCATATATACACGTACTGTATATCTTTGTGTTCTTTTCTTTGCAGTATTTCCTTTGATCTATGATTTTTATATTTGCATTTAGTTTTTTTTATTTGCACGTTGTTCTTGTTATTATGAAACTATCGTCTTTTGTGAACTGAAAACCCAATTTCCCGAAGCAGATCTCCAGAGGGATTAATAAAATCTATCTAATCTAATCTAATTTAATCTAATATCTCCTTTTATTTTTACCTGCAGCGCCACCTACTGGCCTCAACCTCTATCACTCGCACCCCAAAGCCATTTTTCTGTCCATTATCTATTGACATTACACAGAAAACCATGTTTGTGAAGGTCCAGGTGTCATAAGCTCCGCCCGTTGATTGGGAGAAAGATTTGATTGGTTCAGACGTGTGTCAATCAAGCTGATTTGTTTGTTAAGTCATGGAAGTTTGTGAAGGAGTGAAGTGATAGTGACATCACAGATGGAACGTTCTCACCTCGTGTTATGAATTGAAAGTGATTTTTTTTATTTTGTCACTTGACCGAACGCTCTTTACTTTTATCACTCATTCCCTGCCTGAGCCATCATTGGCGACTGGACATGAGGCGGGTCGTGTAAGAACTCAATCCTATTCGAACAGCCGATAATAGAACCTGCTCTCGGTGCAAGTCGTCGTTGATTCGTTCAGTTTTCCAGACAGAAATATAAAACCTTTGGTTTGAGTCTGGTCTCTCTGGTCTCTTCAAGCCTTCCTTTCACTCACGTATGTCTAGCAAAGGATTCTGCCTCATCTTTTTATTCTGAAGAGACAAAACATTTTTATACATTTTCTTCTGCTCCGACATGTAGTTTCCTGTCTGTATTGTAACATCATGAGAGCAGCTTGTTTCCTCCCACAAGTATGAAAAAAAGCCAAAACAATTCACTCCCTCGAAGACGTTGACGATGAAATGAATCTCAGGATTATAGACTTTCCTGAAGGATTAAATGGAGAAATAAAATGGATTATTTGTCTCCGTTGTTAGTCGATTAACTGAAGGACTTTGTCATCATTCAATGGTAATTCATCGCAGCTTTGAGGACAGAAACGCTCTTTCAGGATTGTTTTGCTGTTGAACATGTGCAATGAAGATCAACATTACTTAAAGATATAATAGAATCAAATAAATCTATAATATTTGTTTCTAAATGGAGAATATAATAAAAAAAGAAATAGATAAACATACCGTGTCTAAATGTTTTGAATATAAATAATAATAAATTATATATATATATATATATATATATATATATATATATTTAAAGATATTCTATTTTATATGCATAAAATAAACAGTATATGAATACTAATGATAACATTATTTACCTATTGAGATATAAGGACTTCATTAATGAACCAATATTGAATGATTCAAAGATTCACATGATCGTCTTATGAGTCATTAACTCCTGCGACAAACAAGAAAACTCACTTTGACTTTGGCCTGAACCAGACACGGATGCTCTTGCTCTCAGAGATTATTATGGTCTGTAGAAACTAACATGCAAAACCAATGTGGCTAAAACGCTCCATCAAGTCTGTAATGTGTGGGTTTTTTCCTCTGCACTCTAAACCCTCGGCGCTGCTTCCTCACTTAACAGGCTGGACTCTCTGCTGGAGAGTGTGTGTGTGTGTGTGTGTGCGGGTGTGTGTGTGTGTGTGTGCGGGTGTGTGTGTGTGTGTGCGGGTGTGTGTGTGTGTGTGCGGGTGTGTGAGCCGCACACGAGCGTAACTCTACACTGTGACTCGGGCAGCTGTGAGTCGACGCCGATATTGGATTATCAGGAGGAAACGATTACGCTGATAGAATTGTGAGTGTGACTTAACGGCGTCAGTCAAACGCCGGACATTAAATGTCGTGTGAGGCGGCGAGTCTGGAGTGTGACGGATGATTGGGTTACGAGTCGACGGCCGCCAGAATCGTGATGTTTTCAAACGTGATGCCTCCCAAGTGTCTCCAGTAAATGGTGCAGCTGACATGACGCGACGCACAAAGTGCAGCAGCTACAGTCGAGAGGCCTTTTAGTTTGTTATCGACTTACGATAAATGTGTGACCAGCTCAGTGTGAACTTTATCAGTCACAATGTTGATGTTCAAACCTTGTTTTTACCATTTAAAATGCATTTTTCAGCATCAAAACATTATTTTGAATAGTTTTTGCGACAGATCTCTTTACATGTTCTTATTCCAATCATTCAAAAATACATTTTCTTAATTCAATATTTTTAAATAGAAAATGAACACTATAACACCAGACATCACCAAAAGAATACCGAGCTACTTGATCGTGTGCTTTTACAAATTCAACCTTAAATATAAAAATATTGAATTCACTTTGAGAATAAAAACAAATAAAACCTCTCAATATATTCTTGGTTGTATTCAAATAAAGGATTAAACGGGAATATAAACATTTTAGTATTTAAAAGATTGTATTTAGTATTCCACAAGATTATTAAATGCTTAAAAAAACTCCAAGTCTAATACAAATATTTAATATTTTGACAAATGTCATCTTCAGAATTTAAATTAAAATTATTTTCTAGTATTTTTATTTCTTTAAAAACACAAAAAAAACATGCTATGAAAAATGAAGATATTGGATAATATACTTTGTATTGGAAAATACTATCACTAAATATGATAAATAGAAAATCTCACATCTTCGAAGGAAGAAAATCAATGATGTTGAAGAGAGAACAAATATATCAAAGAGTGAAAGCCATTCATGTTTAATTTAAATAAAATCAGCTGATCTGATCTATATGGACAATTTTAGGAACAACTTTCCAAGAGAAAACATTAAATATTAGCAAATTAAGTCTTAAATATTAAAGTGATACATGTTTTGAAATTTATTCTAATACTTTTGTTTTAATATTACAATTTAATTCATTTCAATAAACAACGGTAGATCAATTACAACAGGAATTAGACCAACATGGATATTTAACGTCAGTTATTTTTAGTTGAAAAGTATAGATTCATGTAAATATCAATTACAAAACAATTTATTTTTGAAGAAACTTTAAGGCATTAGGTTGAAAAAAGAAAAAAAGAAATGTAACTTTCTTTCAAGACCACCTGTAAATTTAAGTAGAATATAAACATTTTAAATATCATGACAGAGAAGATGAAATATGAGTTTGTTATAGATAAAAATATGGTGTAAATTCAGAAGTTATGACTCCTAAACAAATATTTTTCTATACAATGGATAAAACGATTAAATTCCAAGACAATTCAACCTTTAAAGGAACTGAACAGTATATTTTGAGGACGAGACTCCAGGAGGCTTTACCTCCAGATGCCTGTGGCCTGGGCGTGGAAGGATCTCATTTAACGACTGCAAACTACAAGTTTGAGCTCGTACCTCCATGAGAATGTTCAGTATGATAGTTTGGACCCGAGTCAAGTCCTGTGTACTTTCAGTTTATGAAAATAGTGATATTTCGTCTCCATGACGATGGAACACCCTAAGAACAATGAGAAATATTGTTAGAAACTCTTGTTTTGACTTGTTTGTCTGTGTGTGTGTGTATGTGTATGTGTGTGCGTGTGCGTGTGCGTGTGCGTGTGCGTGTGCGTGTGCGTGTGCGTGTGCGTGCGTGCGTGCGTGCGTGCGTGCGTGTGTGTGTGTGTTCTCGGATTAAAACAAAAGATAAACCTCCCTTTCATTTCCTTTTACACACAGTGACCTCTAGTGGAAACATCAAGCCTGTACACTCTTAAATAAAGTGAATAAAATGTATTTTAAGCGAGTGATTCAAGTTCAAGGTGTTTCGTACCATGATCGTCCGAGTCGTTATCAATGCTCGTCAATGTATCAATTATTAAAGTGGACGTCTTGTTATAGAACATGAATTATTAACACGGATCAAGTGCATCTATGGAAGCACTTTGTCTCGTTCATGATTTGAGCACGCACGCACTAACGCACGCACACACACACACACACACACACACACACACACACACACACACACACACACACACAAGTGAGTGTGTAGAAAGTGAAGACTGTGTGTGTGTAGAAAGTGAAGACTCTGAGTGTGTAGAAAGTGAAGACTGTGTGTGTGTAGAAAGTGAAGACTGTGTGTGTGTGTGTAGAAAGTGAAGACTGTGTGTGTGTAGAAATTGAAGACTGTGAGTGTGTAGAAAGTGAAGACTGTGAGTGTGTAGAAAGTGAAGACTGTGAGTGTGTAGAAAGTGAAGACTGTGAGTGTGTAGAAAGTGAAGACTGTGAGTGTGTAGAAAGTGAAGACTGTGAGTGTGTAGAAATTGAAGACTGTGAGTGTGTAGAAAGTGAAGACTGTGAGTGTGTAGAAAGTGAAGACTGTGAGTGTGTAGAAAGTGAAGACTGTGAGTGTGTAGAAAGTGAAGACTGTGAGTGTGTGTAGAAAGTGAAGACTGTGAGTGTGTAGAAAGTGAAGACTGTGTGTGTGTAGAAAGTGAAGACTGTGTGTGTGTAGAAAGTGAAGACTGTGAGTGTGTAGAAAGTGAAGACTGTGAGTGTGTAGAAAGTGAAGACTGTGAGTGTGTAGAAAGTGAAGACTGTGAGTGTGTAGAAAGTGAAGACTGTGTGTGTGTAGAAAGTGAAGACTGTGTGTGTGTAGAAAGTGAAGACTGTGTGTGTGTAGAAAGTGAAGACTGTGAGTGTGTAGAAAGTGAAGACTGTGTAAATATATCTGGACTGAACTAAACTAAACAGTATTTCTACTATTAGAGGAACATTGAAATGTTTTTGTTTTAAGAATCTTTTATTGTAAAAAAAAAAAAAGTAACAGAGGAAGTTACTAAGTTGTTCTGAAATACTCTTTTGGTTACTAAGGGTGTAAGAAAATAATTGTCATCGATATTTTTTTCACAATACTGTATCGATGTATTTAACAGCACTCTATCTATTTTATTCCAAGTAAAAAACATTTTGTTTAGTTCAATTCCTATTTTCCTATCAGTTATTTAATGGTTTATGTTTCCATAAAGTGTTTCGATGTAATTTGTGGGTATTTGCATTTTATTTGTAAATAAATTAATCTGTGTCTGTTCAGTGTTGCAATCAAACTTTTGGCCTCTAGATAGCAGCAGTTATTAAGTCCTCAGGAACTAAAGGAACAATAAAATCCTGCTCGATCCCAGCAATGACTCAGGATGAGGGGATACAGTGAGCTTGCTTTTTATATCTATTCATTTAACCAAATCACAAACAGGGAATGTCACTGTAGTGTTCAGTGTCACATTAAAGTGTTCAAAAGATTATGCAAGTGTACTGAATCTGTTGATACTGATACCAAGTATATATAACATTATATAAGATATACTGTTATTCTGTATTAATTATATAAGATATACTGTTATTCTGTAGTAACAAGGATATATGTGTAGTATTGTCCAGTACTTGACTCTGGTGTTGTGATAGTGTAGTAACAAGAATATATGTGTAGTATTGTCCAGTACTTGACTCTGGTGTTGTGATAGTGTAGTAACGAGTATATATGTGTAGTATTGTCCAGTACTTGACTCTGTTGTTGTGATAGTGTAGTAACAAGTATATATGTGTAGTATTGTCCAGTACTTGACTCTGGTGTTGTGATAGTGTAGTAACGAGTATATATGTGTAGTATTGTCCAGTACTTGACTCTGTTGTTGTGATAGTGTAGTAACAAGTATATATGTGTAGTATTGTCCAGTACTTGACTCTGGTGTTGTGATAGTGTAGTAACGAGTATATATGTGTAGTATTGTCCAGTACTTGACTCTGTTGTTGTGATAGTGTAGTAACAAGTATATATGTGTAGAATTGTCCAGTACTTGACTCTGGTGTTGTGATAGTGTAGTAACAAGTATATATGTGTAGTATTGTCCAGTACTTGACTCTGGTGTTGTGATAGTGTAGTAACAAGTATACAGTATATGTGTAGTATTGTCCAGTACTTGACTCTGGTGTTGTAGTATTTACAGACCACATGACTCTTGACGAAGTCGTAACTGCTTTCATTTGTTTTCAAACCAAAATATGTCCAAACATCAGCTTTAAAAGCTGCTGGACTCACTGTATCCTCTCGTCCTCAGTCGCCGGGATCTCATTCTTCTTTTAGCTGGTGTTTTTCTCTTCCCCTATAAAATGTTATCTAAACTGTAAATTATCTTGAGAACTTATTATTATATATATATACTGTATCTATACTGTGTGTGTATATATATATACAGTATATATATATATATGTATATATATATATACAGTATATATATATATATATATATATATATTATAAAAACATTTAAACAGTTTTAACTTAAATGTGTTTAACTTGAACCTCCTGTTTATTTTGTTGATTCACACATTTGTGTTGCGTATGAAAAAATAAATACGACAATAATTCAGTTATAAACAAGTGCATCCATTTATTCCACAGACAATTTTAACACAAGTAGTTGAGCGAGTGATCACATGACAGAAAAGGAACGCACACTTACACAGTGTTACACAAGCCGTTGTGGAACATGTTTTACTGTAAACAGTTACATTCATTCTTGTATATTTTAGATTCTTCAGACGGACACACAAGTGAAGGCTCTTAAATATAGAAAGGTTCCCTTTAGTTTGTTCTTCAGGTGCTACTTGAGGAGCGCGGCGGCCAGACGGCTGATGTGAAGCCACGCCTTCTGCACGTGGCGGGACTCGGTGTAACGAGAGCAGACGGCGAAGCGAAGGACGAACTTCCCGGAGAGCTCGCAAGGCACCAGATGGATCTCTCTGCTCTGGGTGATCTGCTTCAGCAGCTCCTGGTTCACAGCGTTGGGGCCCTGAAGAGAGAGAGGTGAGTCCAGACTGTTCTCCAGACCCTCGGAGTAGAACCTTCAACTCTTCAGGTGAGTCCAGACTGTTCTCCAGACCCTCGGAGGGGAACCTTCAACTCTTCAGGTGAGTCCAGACTGTTCTCCAGACCCTCAGAGTAGAACCTTCAACTCTTCAGGTGAGTCCAGACTGTTCTCCAGACCCTCGGAGGGGAACCTTCAACTCTTCAGGTGAGTCCAGACTGTTCTCCAGACCCTCGGAGGGGAACCTTCAACTCTTCAGGTGAGACCAGACTGTTCTCCAGACCCTCAGAGTAGAACCTTCAACTCTTCATCAAGTCATTCTATTTTCGTTCTCCTCACTATGTTTGATGTGTTAAATACAACCATCAGTTTCATCAGAATATTCAATTAATTGATGTGTGAAGTGTAAAAAACTTTTTTACACAGAGTTTGAAATTATAATTCCATTAATTCAAAAATGCATTTTCTAAATTGACTATTTTTTTGAATTCATCGCCTTTTAAATTCAATATAAAAACGTTATAATGGTGTCACCAGACATGACCAACAGAGCACCGAGCTACTTTAAGCCAGTCATGTGACTATAATCAAGAAGCTCGGAGCTCTATTGCTATGGTCTGGTTACACTATTTAACATTTGTCTTGAATTTAAGAGACTGTGAAAAAAAAAAAAATGATTTAATCTTTTTTTTTCTAATTAGAATATCAAACACTCTAAATTGATTTGAATTGAATTGTTATGTATTTTTTAATCGACATTTCAAAATACAAATGATAGAATTCAACTATTCAGAAAGATAAAAAAAATGCTTAATTCAAAGTTTCAACATTTGCGATGTTAATAAAAAGCCAACACTTCCATAGACGTGCACCAGAGTTGAGTCTCACAAAAGTACTAAAATAACAAAGTGGTACCTTGAGTCTGAAGCACACGAGGCCCATGACGACCTCCGCGCTGATCTCAAACCTGTCGTCCGCTCGCACCAGACCCTCCAACTCGTGAGCCAGAGCCACTTGCTGCGAGACCAGAAGAATAAGTTGGTGTTACTGTTTGTTTACATCGTGATCAGAGCGACGGAGGAAAGTTGACTGTTTCTTATGTAGTCTTCAAACCCTAAGTGTCCACTAGAGGGCAGCGCTGCACCACCTTCCCCTTAGTCACCGTTTTTCAAGATTATCTTTGTAAAAACGCATTTATGTAGAATATAAAAACTGACTTTGAGTTGAGATAATATTACATTTACTCAATAACACAACAAAAATCTATTCATCGATCAGAGAGATGTACTTTTAAGATTTAAAATACGAATTGATATTAAATTGATATAATTATTTTACAAAATGTAAAATTAATCCGTGACATATTTTTAAACAAATAAAATAATAATAAATATATTTAATATAAATAAATATATAATATAATAACATTCTATAAATTGTTTAAGTTATAATAATTTCATAATATAGTTGTGTTAATTTGATTATGTTAAATAAACAACATTACTCATAAAACAATAAGTTCAATAACAAAAACATGTTTGTCTTTAAAAAAAAAGGATTTTTGATGGAGGTTCCTTTTGTTCCTGAGTCATAACTGACGTGGTTTTAAATGACTTTGACGGTAAAAGTCTTGGACCACCAGTGAGAGACTTCCTCTTCGTCACAGGTTTACGAGACGCTGCTCACAGGGAGTCGAGTCTGTGCAGTGATTGTGTCTCAGTTTAGATGTTTAGACGATGATCTGCAGCAGCTTCAGTGACAGTGAGTCCAGGGACTCGACACAGGCCCATCGGATCGAACCCGGAGGAGAAACTGAGTCCAGGAAGAGTCGGAGTGAACGAAGGAGGGATGGAGAGAATCTTGTTTTTGTTAAGCAAACGTCTCAATATATTAGTTTGACTGCAGAGGCAGCAGCGCGACGTGTTTCTGTCGCTCATGTTGTCAGTGATTTGTAGAGTCGTTCAATGATTGACTTGATGTTTGAGCAAGTGTGTGTGTGTGTGTGTGTGTGTGTGTGTGTGTGTGTGTGTGTGTGTGTGTGTGTGTGTGTGTGTGTGTGTGTGTGTGTGTGTGTGTGTGTGTGTGTGTGTGTGTGTGTGTGTGTGTGTGTGTGTGTGTGTGTGTGTGTGTGTGTGAGAAAGTGCTGATGAAGCACCAGAGACTTTAGTGGTGACCAGGATTAACTTCCATCCAATTTATTGTCAGAGCCTCACGGATCCGTTTGAGCATCAAGTCCACGTTTGAACCTGTGGACGGATCTCGTCACGAGTCATTATGACTCATCAAACAACAGTTAATGTGACGAACAAATGTGTTGCTTGAAAAAATGACCACAAAAAAAACACTAAATGCTTTAAATTGATTGTAGAAAGAAAAATAAAAAGTAATTGTTTTCTTATTAAACAAGACATTATTTTAAGATGTGATTATATATCATTTTATAGATTTGCTTTATAGATTAACTGATATTTTAATTCTAGAAAAACTCAAATTATTTTATTGAATTTAAAGATTGTTTAACAAGAATTTTTTTGTTTTTAATAAATTCAATTCAATAAAATTCAATTAAAAACAGTAAAAATCCTTCAAGGAAATCTATAAACTTCATATAATTTCATCTTAAAATGTCTAGTTTAACAAAAAAGACAATTTAAAAGTATATTCATGTAAAAACAGATCGAATCCCAAAATAATGTTTATAATCTTTTTATATTTTTTATTTAGAAAATGAATTTAATAGTTAAAGACACAGATTTGAATTTAAGTATTTTTTTTTAAATGCTAGATAAGAAAAAAAGGTTTGTTTAAAGTTTCCAATTTAAATATATATATATTATATTACAATTGTTATTTATGGAAATTGTTTAATGTTATAAATATATAATTATGATGAATATAAATATATTCATTAAATGCTGCTGAAGAAAATGACAAACATTGAATAAACGTACTTAAAATTGATCAGTTTATAACGACCAGTTTATTTATGGTCTGACTAAACCTCCTACACTAATACGTTACCTTGCGTATGTTCTCCTGTAGCTTCCCGACCCCCAGCATTCTGAAGGTGAACCACAGTTTGAGGGAACGGAAGCGTCGTCCCAGTGGAATCTGCCAGTGCTGAGGACGACGAGTTAGTCACTGATGCTGATGAACGAGCCATGAATGCATCTTACCCTGTAATCTGTGATCAGACCTGAGGACAGAAACACACAATGGTCAGTGGATCTCAGGATAACATGTATTGTCTCCGGTCTATTGTGAGGATCCTGTCCTGCTGCCAGCAGCTGCTAATAAACCCTCATTACGTTGAAGTGTCCGTGTTGTTAGGAGTGACAGTGAAGCTGCACATCTGAGCTCAGTGTGTATCAGTGTGTGTTGTCAGGAATCTGTTCATGATGGAGGATCAGTGTGTATCAGTGTGTATCAGTGTGTGTTGTCAGGAATCTGTTCATGATGGAGGATCAGTGTGTATCAGTGTGTGTTGTCAGGAATCTGTTCATGATGGAGGATCAGTGTGTATCAGTGTGTGTTGTCAGGAATCTGTTCATGATGGAGGATCAGTGTGTATCAGTGTGTGTTGTCAGGAATCTGTTCATGATGGAGGATCAGTGTGTATCAGTGTGTGTTGTTAAGAATCTGTTCATGATGGAGGATCAGTGTGTATCAGTGTGTGTTGTCAAGAATCTGTTCATGATGGAGGATCAGTGTGTATCAGTGTGTGTTGTCAGGAATCTGTTCATGATGGAGGATCAGTGTGTATTAGTGTGTGTTGTCAAGAATCTGTTCATGATGGTGGATCAGTGTGTATCAGTGTGTGTTGTCAGGAATCTGTTCATGATGGAGGATCAGTGTGTATTAGTGTGTGTTGTCAAGAATCTGTTCATGATGGAGGATCAGTGTGTATCAGTGTGTGTTGTCAAGAATCTGTTCATGATGGAGGATCAGTGTGTATCAGTGTGTGTTGTCAGGAATCTGTTCATGATGGAGGATCAGTGTGTATTAGTGTGTGTTGTCAAGAATCTGTTCATGATGGTGGATCAGTGTGTATCAGTGTGTGTTGTCAGGAATCTGTTCATGATGGAGGATCAGTGTGTATCCGTGTGTGTTGTCAAGAATCTGTTCATGATGGAGGATCAGTGTGTATCAGTGTGTGTTGTCAGGAATCTGTTCATGATGGAGGATCAGTGTGTGTCAGTGTGTGTTGTCAAGAATCTGTTCATGATGGAGGATCAGTGTGTATCAGTGTGTGTTGTCAGGAATCTGTTCATGATGGAGGATCAGTGTGTATCAGTGTGTGTTGTCAAGAATCTGTTCATGATGGAGGATCAGTGTGTATCAGTGTGTGTTGTCAGGAATCTGTTCATGATGGAGGATCAGTGTGTATCAGTGTGTGTTGTCAGGAATCTGTTCATGATGGAGGATCAGTGTGTATCAGTGTGTATCAGTGTGTATCAGTGTGTATCAGTGTGTGTTGTCAAGAATCTGTTCATGATGGAGGATCAGTGTGTATCAGTGTGTATCAGTGTGTATCAGTGTGTATCAGTGTGTGTTGTCCCAACATAGATCCCATATATTGAGATGTTCTTGCAGCAACAAGACTGGTTCCTAACATCAGGTTCTTCAACTCAAACACAGGATCTTTACTAGTTTTTCACTAGAAAATATATGCAAGAGGAATACACGGAATACTTGCATGTTAATTGATGGTTAAAATTGGATATTTAATGTAAAAAACTTGTGTTATTCAGGTGTATCACTATTTTCTTACAGCCATAACTATATTAAATATAATTATAACTCAGTGTGAGAAAGTGCTCTCTATATATGATACTTTTCTTTAACTTATATTTTTTAAGAAAATAAGTTAAAGGGTGTGCGTGTTATTTAATACCCGTGTCATTTTTTACTCAAGTCAAAGTTTAAAAGGGGAAAAAAACTGAATATTTCAAGACATGAATAATCAACACGTTTAAAATAACATATCGTGAAGAATAACTTTAACTCTTGGGCTTTTAGTATTCACTTGTTCTGATACACCTGTTTCACATTAAAACTTTATATTATCAGATACTGTTTATAACAGGAATCAACATTTTCATATAAAAAAAACCATAATATTCTTATATATGTAAACAATATATTGATTTTATAAATGATTACATTACATAGTCTTAATAAATAATGTTAACATCACAACACAAGAAATCATCAGTTAAATGACAGCTTTTAGTTTTAAAAACTGATGTGTCCAGATGTTTCTGCTGAGCTGGAACTTCCTCCAACACTTCCTGTATCATAACTTATTATAACTTATCATAACTTATTATAACTTATCATAACTTATCGTTCATACAAAGTGAGTGAAAAATTCAAAACCATTTTCTGACTGATTCTGTCTTCTGGTTCCCTCTCAGAGAACTCAGCAGTTGTGTGACCGTCATGAGTTCTCTTGCACTGAGAAGACGCTCTTGACTCGAGTGCATCTGGTCTATGTGACGTGGGCTCTACCGTAATGACAGTAATAGAAGCGCAAAGACAATCACCTGCGTCCTGTTTGTCATACTTCAGGTACACGGGTTCCATCTTGAAGGCTCCCACCAGGTCCACCTTGTTCTTCACCCTGTGGACCAACAATTGTTTTATATTTGGTTCTGGACATTGAGGCAGAAAATAAGATCAAATACATTTAAAGTTTTAAAGTTTTCTATGTTCTGGTGAATGTCTTCTCACCAGAAGGCGGAGCAGTCGAAGTTGATCAGCATCCACTTGTGTGGGTTGAAGTTGAAGGAGTCTGCGAACTAGAGCGGAGAAGGTTCTGAGGCTCAGGAGACGAGAATGATTTGAAATGAAGCTGCTGACGCTTGATATTGTTGTCGTCCCACACCTTCCTTATCTCGCTGCCTATCTTTTGTAATTTCCTCTTCTCTCCACCTCCGTAATGACGGAGGGGCAGACGCCAGGCGGGCTGATATCAAGAGGGCACTGGTATCCTAGCAACCCTGTGTCCAGCACAGGTGACCTCTGACCTCCAGCAAGTGTTTACGTCATAGATGATGATGGTACCAACGAACTAGTACTACACAACTAATTGATATGTTGCTTTTATTGATTATTCTTAAGAAAAAGCATTACGTGTAAATGTTGTAGTATTTCTTCTCACAGTACACAATTTTTCTCTCAATATTCAACAGTACTGTATCCATTATTTTACATTTTATTTAAAAACACCAGAGTCAAGTACTGGACAATACTACACATATATACTTGTTACTACACTATCACAACACCAGAGTCAAGTACTGGACAATACTACACATATATACTTGTTACTACACTATCACAACACCAGAGTCAAGTACTGGACAATACTACACATATATACTTGCTACTACACTATCACAACACCAGAGTCAAGTACTGGACAATACTACACATATATACTTGTTACTACACTATCACAACACCAGAGTCAAGTACTGGACAATACTACACATATATACTTGTTACTACACTATCACAACACCAGAGTCTAGTACTGGACAATACTACACATATATCCTTGTTACTACACTATCACAACACCAGAGTCAAGTACTGGACAATACTACACATATATACTTGTTACTACACTATCACAACACCAGAGTCAAGTACTGGACAATACTACACATATATCCTTGTTACTACACTATCACAACACCAGAGTCAAGTACTGGACAATACTACACATATATACTTGTTACTACACTATCACAACACCAGAGTCAAGTACTGGACAATACTACACATATATACTTGTTACTACACTATCACAACACCAGAGTCAAGTACTGGACAATACTACACATATATCCTTGTTACTACACTATCACAACACCAGAGTCAAGTACTGGACAATACTACACATATATACTTGTTACTACACTATCAGTTAGTGTTTTTACTAATTTTACATTTGAAACATAAACGCCTCAAAATCCAGCTTCAGTACGACTGGACGGTTCGACCATGTTTCGGACTTTAGTAGAAAAAACTCTTTGAATGTGTTTATGGACCAACAACTGTACAAATAAATGTTAAATATTTGATACTTGCTTGTAGTTAAACCACAGGTTCGATCTTTAGATTTGAAAACATCTTTTGTTTGTGGAGCTTCAGGACGGACTGAATAGTTGATCATTAAACCTGGAAGTTAAAGTAAACATCAGCGTGTTTTTGCTTCGATGAACGTTCATGAAGTCGTTCCAGTTGTTGTCGTCATGTGATGGTTGTGTTTTCTTCTCGCGCTCGCTGTTGTTTCTGCTCATAAAGTGTGATGAGTAAAGGTCGTCTGCTGCCTCAGGAAATGACTGCTCTTATCTCTGCTGCTGCAGGAGCTCGCGGCCCTCAGAGGCAGATTGAAGCTCCTTCTGACGCCGAGCGTCGAGTCCAGGACTCGCTGGCCTGCACTTCCTGCCTGACATTAACGTGACGGTCGTTTCAAAGGAAGCGCAGCGGATATCAAGCGTGTTTACGCCGGAGTGACGTCTCAATCGAAGCAGATTATCGTCCTTCACGCCGGATCTTCAGCGCCGTCAATGCGTGACATTTTCAAAGTTAAAAAACAAAACGAACCTCCACGCCGTTCAGCAGATGTCGGAACTCGGGGCAGATGAAGGCGCTGCCGGCGTACGCCGCGTCCACGTGCATCCAGAGCTGAGCCTGGTTACCTGGAACACATGATGTCACTCAAGGTTGACCAGTGTGTTGATGTTTGGATCTGAGCTACGAACAGATGTAGGATCACTGCTTCATTTTATATGTACTAGTATCTTGGTAGCAAACACCTTCACAGTTAAACTGAAGAATCAACACAGATGGACGCGAATTAAACACGTTTGGAACTAGTGGTGTAATAAACCAATGGTACACTTTTAATATCGCGAAAAAAAGTATTCACAAAACTGTTTCAACAAACAGAAGCACTGTTTGGATTGTTCTAGCAATTGACATGTTCTCAGAGTTTTTCCATGTTGATTTGGCAGCTTAAGGAAGAATGATGACTGAGGACGAGAGGATACAGTGAGTCCAGCAGCTTTTAAAGCTGATGTTTGGACATATTTTGGTTTGAAAACCAATGAAAGTAGTTACGACTTCGTCAATTACTGGACAATACTACACATATATACTTGTTACTACACTATCACAACACCAGAGTCAAGTACTGCACAATACTACACATATATACTTGTTACTACACTATCACAACACCAGAGTCAAGTACTGGACAATACTACACATATATACTTGTTACTACACTATCACAACACCAGAGTCAAGTACTGCACAATACTACACATATATACTTGTTACTACACTATCACAACACCAGAGTCAAGTACTGGACAATACTACACATATATACTTGTTACTACACTATCACAACGCCAGAGTCAAGTACTCCACAATACTTCACACTTGTTACTACCCTATCATAATATATATTGTATCTTCTTGACAATACACACTTGTGTTGTGAAGTCAGATCGTGAAATAAACTAACTTGTGCAAACAGTACTGAGAAGATTTTTTAATTCACTTGATTTCCAAGTTTTACTTCTCTATATAAATACACATCCTTCGTTCGAACTCAGTATATGTTCATGTAACATGTCTTGTTTTGTTATGAAGGTTTATTTAAAAGAAATGTAGTATCTCAAGTATTTCAATGTATGGTATCATTGGCCCAGTATCTTGATATATGTCGTCATCATATGGTATTGTACTACTACACTCCTCTGGTAACGATGGGATCAACTTGTGATCAAACAATAGTTCTTTTGATAAAGACTCACAAAAAGGTCCCAGTTCTGCGATGTTGTCGAACGCACACGACGGCGTCGTACCCAGAGTCGCACACACCTGCACGACAACACAGTGATGATGTCACGGACTGCATGAGGTCAAACATCAGACTCCATCACTGGTCTTACGTAGACGGGGATCAGTCCTGCTGCTCGGTCCTCCTCCACCATCTTCCTCAGCAGGTCCAGCCTCATGGCGTAGCTGTTGTCCGTGGACACCATCCTCATCTTCACCGAGGCGATGAGACCTGCTCGCTCCACAGAAGAGTGAGCCTGGACAACATGATCAACCTTCAGTCTCTGTGGTCTCTCTGGAAATGTCCTCCTGGGCCTCGGGCGACGTCCTAACCTAATCACAGATCCAGCCCACGATTAAACCTGATCATCCGCGGCCAGACCGACCCGTGGCTGATCCACTCGTGATGCTGGTGCCTTCACCATCTAATCTAATGGATCTGATGGATCTTCAGGGAGCTTGAACTCTGCTCTTCACTTGACGTCATCGTCCGAACGTCACTTATTGCTGGAAGATCTAGTCGTGGAACCAGTTGGTTCTGGTTTCTTTAAACTCTAGCTCGGAATAAAAGTGTTGATTCTCAACATCGTGAATATATTAAGACACACCTGACCCTGAAAATAACATTTAGGATCCTTTTTATTCTTATTTGATGGACATCTATAACATGGACATGACTGCACCCTGATTGACAACTTAAGCTCGTAACTATAGCAACCGTAGTCCTGCAGTGACGTCATAGAACCACCAGAAATATTTAATAAATCACTTAAAATGGAAAAGTCTGTGGTTTGACTTATAAAAATGTCTTTGTCAATTTAAAACATCAGGAAGAGCAAATATCTTGATTCTTAATTTAGAAATAAACCCAAGATTTAAAATCAAGAGCATAGTTTAAATGATTAAATATATATATATATATATATATATATATATATATATATATATATATATATATACAGTATATACATATATATTTAATTCAGAATGAATTGTGTTATTCTCTTAAATCAACAATTTAACATTTTTTATTTTTATGTACATTTGGACTAGAGGTACAATACGTATCACAATACAGAGTCAACGATACAATGTATTGTGATATATTGTGATACTGTTTGAGCAATAATACAGTATATTGAGTATCTTATTTGTAGAATTAAAAAACTATACAACTGTCTCGTAAACACAAAGCTGTTACAGGCTTAATTCAAACAGATCTATGTTTGTATTTCACAAGAGAAGAAATACTTCAAGTGAATATTTGCATCTTCATTGTTAGTAAAAAAAACAAATATTGAGACGTAAATATTGCAATATTTAAATGCATCAACTTTCTTGACTCTTATTTTGTTGTGGTTACCACTGAGGCTCTTGAAGGGGTTCACAGACTCACCTGCTCGGACGTGTACGCCACCAGCTTGGAGAAGATCTGGGGTTCGGTCCACTCTGGGTGGAGGTCCTGGATCTGACGCAGCGCTTTACAGCGGGCGGCCAGTAGAGACATGAGCGTGGCCTCGCTCGCCGTGCCCTGTGAGGACACCAGAGGTTTACCTTCGTTAATCTTTATCTTCTGGTTCAAAATATGTCACACGTTGGTTCATAAGTCATCGACAGTACAGTCATTACACCTGTTACTGATTAATACTCCTGTCTGATGACCTGCATCTGTTACTGATTAATACTCCTGTCTGATGACCTGCATCTGTTACTGATTAATACTCCTGTCTGATGACCTGCAGGTGATGTTGAGTCACATGATCGTGGATCCATCGTATGAACATGAAGCTGCACTTCCTGCATGACATGATGGTTGAACTAGACTCACAAGACACCGGGGTCTCTTTGTCCCGAGTCGCTGCCCCCTCGACACCAGACGATCAGATGTGTTCAGGTGCGATAATATCATCTCGTTACTGAATGATTTCTACCTTCTCTCGTGGTTTTATTTGTATTATTTCACATTTAAACACGTTTGTTATTTATATTGACGCCAATAATTCATTGGGATGTTTGTCGTCACGACTCTCATCAGCTGCTGTGAGAGCGACGTGTTGCCATAGTGAGGACGAGCACTTACACATGAATGGGATGGAAACACACACACACACACACACACACACACACCTCTCAGAGGAGCATGAAATGATCCGTCATCAATGCTCTCACAACATCCTGTGTGTCAATAAAGCTCTAAACTCAGGTTCAGCCTCTGAACTCACGCAAACAATTCCATCTCCATCAGCGTCTCGTCGAAACACTTCCTGTCAATTTAACAGCAGCTGTTTGGAAACATGATGGAAGAAAACCTGCCGTCGCCACTGACCACTGCGTTCAAAGTATAACCAGAGGCTCCAGTGATTTTTACTGAATTCATTTTCTTCAAAAGCAAATCAATGGAGAACAAATGGCTTCATTTGCGTCGATCGTGTCTCGTGGAAGCTTCGTTTATTTAGAGAAGAGTTTCATCTCAATATTAACAGTTTTATTATTGTTTTTTATCTTATTTAAATGTTTAGTGTTTTTGAGCATGAAATTATTAAATTATTATTATTTTTATTAATAATTGAATTCAGTGATTTCCATATTGAAATGTTGGCATCGTTTATAACAACATTTTTATATTGAACTTAAAAGGCTACAAATTATAATAAATATTGAATCTAGAAAGATAATTAAATATTTATCTCTGTGTGTAAAATAAAAGAGAAGTTATTCATTTTTATACTTGTTTTAAATTAAAATAATCATGAAACAAAATAAACCTGTCAATAAAGAAATGATGACATTAAACTGTTTAAAATAATAATAATGCAATGTTTAAACCTTTTTGTTTCTCAGGTTCAAGGTGAACCTTGACCCTGAGATACAGGGTTACATTTTTCCAGTTTGTAATGTTAAATTCAACCATCAATCATTAGCCCTTTCATTCGATGAGTAGTCAATGGAAACGACGGTAGCTGAAAGTTAACATCATAAACCTTGAATGAAACACTTCTTTAGCGGTGCAATGTGTCGTGGAGGTTTCACCACTAGATGTCGCTCACACGCACCTGGATCACGCCTCCTCCCTGGCCCCCGGACGAGGCTAGAAAGCACTCGGGCAGATTCAGCATCTTCCCCAACCAGTCCATCATCACCGTCTCCAGCTCCGTGCAGGCCGGACTGGCCGCCTGCGGGGTCAAAGGTCAGAGGTCAGATGAGGAAGTGGGCGGGGCCCAGAGACGGGGGTTAGTTACCCAGCTGAAGCCGATGCAGCTCAGAGCGCCGGACAACATGTCGGCCAGCATGCTTGGGTGAGAGCAGCCGGTGGGGAAGTAGGCGTAGAAGTAGGGACTGTTCCAGTGAGTGATCTGAGGACACAAGAGGATCAGGTGTTCCACAGGGCTACGTGTCGGGCCCTTTTCTCTTCCTCTACGCTGGCTCGTCGTGAAAGTCTTCGTCATCCTGTGCGACACCAGGAGTGACTTTGGCTGTTTAGAAGTGTGTTGGTTTTATGAATCTTACCTTATTTATTACCTTAGTTATTTATTACCTTAGTTATTTATGGACGTTTATCAGTCTTGAATTTAGTATATTACATTAGTTATTTATTACCTTAGTTATTTATTACCTTAGTTATTTATGGACGTTTATCAGTCTTAAATTTAGTATATTACATTAGTTATTTATTACCTTAGTTATTTATGGACGTTTATCAGTCTTAAATTTAGTATATTACATTAGTTATTTATTACATTAGTTATTTATTACCTTAGTTATTTATGTTTAACAGAATCTTGAATTTAATATTTCAAATGTTGAACATTTTTAATTGAAACATTTTCAGTCTGTTTTTTTTATTTTATTTATACAATATAATACAAAATAAAACAATATAATATAGTCCAAAAGTTTGTATATTTGATGGTTCAATATGTTTTTTCTACACATATATTTTGATATTCAAATTTCAATAATAAAAAAATACATAATTTTCTAAATTGAATGTCATATCTTTTGTTCATGTTGGTTCACAGTGACACCAGACAGAACCAACAGAGCACAGAACCACTCATCCATCTTTCAGCCAATCATACGACACTCAGATGGTCATGTGACCACATAGAAATGCATGATCCAGTAGCTCTGAGCTCTGTTGCTTTTGTCTGGTGACTCTATTACACCAACATTTATATTGAATTAAAAAAACTACAAATTTAAAAGTATTGAATTTAGAAAATGATTTTTTTTTTAATCTTTTGAATAAGATGATGAAACTCTGTTTTCTTTCAGTAAAAACTTTTCAAATATTTGTAAATTTCAATGAAACTGTTCAATGTTCTGATGCGCACTTGATGCAGTGCAGCTGCTCTGTGTTCAGTTCTGAGTCGATGGTTCTGGTCGTGATGAAGTTCTCACCCCCGGCATGATGACTCGCTCCACGTCCTCCATCACCTCCTCGAAGGTCTCGGGCTCCTGCGGGGCCTCGCTGGGTATGAGAGGACGCAGGTACCCCGGCTCCACGTCCGGGTAGACCGGGCGCTCCTCGATGGTCTTCCAGTAGTCGGCCACGTAGTCCACCATCTCCTTGCCCAGACGCCGGAACTCTTCCACGTCCATCTTAACTCTGGACACCAAACATCTCTGGTTTCATGGCATTGATCGAATATGAAGCGATCAGGGGTCAGGGGTCAGGGGTCGCCTCACAGCACGAAGGTTGCTGGTTCACTTCCAGGCCGAGCCAACTTGTGACCTATAGGTGTGTAGTTTGTGTGTTTGTGTTGTGTGGGTTTACTCCGGACACTCCGGTTTCCTCCATACAGAGGTTGATTGAGAACTTGAGGAAATTGTCTGTAGGTATGAGTGTGTGTGTGAATGGTTGTCTGTCTTTGTGTGTCCTGAGACAGACTGGTGTCCTGTCCAGGGTGTCCCCTGCCTCTCGCCCTATGATACTGGGATAGACTCCAGTCTCCCCGCGACCCCGGTAATGGATAAAGTGGTAGAAAATGAATGAACAGAAACATGATTTTCTATAAAGTTCTTATGTTATTTTTAATCAAACCCACGTTGAAAATATCATGTAAAACTGAATATATTATGATCCATACATTGTTTTATACATTATCTTTTTTTATTAGTAATGTTATTTGGCGTCCTGTCCAGGGTGTCCCCTGCCTCTCGCCCAGTGAAACGGGGATAGACTCCAGTCTCCCCGCGACCCCCGTAAGGGATAAAGCGATAGAAAATGAATGAACAGAAACAAGATTTTCTATCAAATATCTTCTGTTTAAAAAATCCATTTTCTCTTGTGAAAGTTCGTCTGTTTTATATTATTTTTGATCAAACCCACGTTCAAAATATCATGTAAAACTGAATATATTATGATCAATACATTGTTTTAATTTATTCTAATAACAATACTATGAATATAAATGTACTATTTGGACATTTAATTCTATTTTTATTCCAAGTGATTTCTCTGCAGACATTTCTCCAACTTTTATTTAATGATTTATCTGCATTTGTTGTTATCTTTCTTTATTAGTAATGTGATTTGTCTGTCTGTGTGTGTCCTGAGACAGACTGGCGTCCTGTCCAGGGTGTCCCCTGCCTCTCGCCCAGTGAAACTGGGACAGACTCCAGTTTCCCCACGACCCCGGTAAGGGATAAAGTGATAGAAAATGAATGAATGAATGAATATCTTGTGATCGTTTGTGTTTAAAATGTTTACAATTATTTTCTATAATCTGTATCCATCATATATACTTTATTAGATATTCTATAAATTACATGTATTTGCTGCTGCTATGACTGAGTGATTACGTTTGTCGTTTATATTCAGTCGTTTTTAATTCATGTCAGAGGCTGATTCCTTTGCCTAGTTGGAGGGCCAGCTCTGGAGAGTAAATGTACTTTAAATCTCTTAAAAAACTGCAGTAGAAACCATAGAAAATATCCTCCTGAAAATAATATTTCCAACATCGTACATGTCAGCAGCGTTACTACAACAACACCTGAAGAAGAGTCGATCAACGAGAACGTCTCCAATAATAAAATGAACAAACGCGTGAAAGTAAAGAGTCACGATGGCCTTTGTACCTCCTCGTGTATCACTGCACGAGTGTTCGCCTTTCTGTGTAACACCTTCATCCTTATCCCGCCTCAAATAGGATTACACACGTGCGCGTGCTTGTGTGTGTGTGTGTGTGTGTGTGGTTGTAAGAATGTGTGCGTGTGTGTTTGTAATAGTGTGTTTGTGTGTGTGTGTTTGTAATAGTGTGTGTGTGTGTTTGTAATAGTGTGTGCACGTGCTTGTAAGAGTGTGTGCTTGTAATAGTGTGTGTGTGCGTGCTTGTAAAAGTGTGTGTGTGTGCTTGTAATAGTGTGTGTGTGTGCTTGTAATAGTGTGTGTGTGTGCTTGTAAAAGTGTGTGTGTGTGCTTGTAAGAGTGTGTGTGTGATTGTATATGTGTTGGTGTGTGGTTGTAAGAGTGTATGTCTGCATGTGTGTGTAGTTGTGTTGGTGTGCGTGTGTATGTGGGGGTTGGTGACTTGTGTGTGTATAGTTGTGTTTGTCCGTACGTGTGTATGTAGTTGTGTGTATGTAAGTATGTGCGTTTGTGAGTGTGTGTCTAGATGCGTGTGTGTGCAAGTCTACATATGTGCGTTTCTGCATGTGCAGATAGGTGTGTGTGTCTGCGTGTGCATGTAGTTGTGTGTGTGTGTGTGTGTATATGTGTGTGTGTGTGTGTGTGTGTGTGTGTTGTACTCACATCTCCAGGTGACTCTTCACAGGCAGGTTGATGCTCCTCGTCCTCAGTGACACACTTGTTGAATGTGATTGTGTTTAAGCAGCAGAGAAGCTTTTATGTTTCCTCCTCTCTCTCTTCCTCTCTTTCTCTCCCTCTCTCTCTCCCCCTCTCTCTCTCTCTCGCTCCCTCTCTCACCCCTCTCTCTCTCTCCCTCTCTCTCTCTCTCTCCCTCTCTCACCCCTCTCTCTCTCTCTCCCTCTCTCTCTCTCTCTCCCTCTCTCACCTCTCTCTCTCTCTCCCTCTCTCTCTCTCTCACTCTCTCTCTCTCACCCCTCTCTCTCTCCCTCTCTCTCTCTCTCTCTTTCTCTCCCTCTCTCACCCCTCTCTCTCTCTCTCCCTCTCTCTCTCTCTCATTCTCTCCCTCTCTCTCTCTCTCTCTCTCTCTCTCTCCTTCTCTCTCTCCCCTCTCTCTCTCCTTCTCTCTCTCTCTCCCCCCTCAGCCCTCCCACAGCTCAACACTCCTGCTAACGGCTCCCTCTAGAGGAGCAGCTCGTAACTACACATGTGTAATTTTAGTTTATTTCAATTCTACAAACATTGATAGAAGTGAGGAGAAGGTTTTCCTGCAGTTTCTCTAAAGTATCAAGAGACTCAACACACACATGTCGTGATGAGTTCACTGAGAGGGAGTGAGATGTTGAAACAAGTGTTTTGTTTTTATCCTGGTTTGACTTGATTCACACTTTCAAGTGTCACTGAAAACTAGATCATCAAATATACACAGTTGTTGTCAAAATATGTGAAAGATTATATATTTATACATGAATATATTTAAAATTTATGCCTCAATTGTCATTTTGAATGATGTCAGAAAATCCTTATGGTATGAAGTAAAACATCTCCAGAGGTTCATGAAAGTATCTTGAAGGTGAGAGAAGAAGTTCTTCATTAACATGTTCCAGCTGCTCGTAAACACGTCAACACCAGTTAATCCACAGATTGTGACACGAGATGCTGACAAAGACTAATGATCTTTAAATCACCTTTACTACAGGTTTTAGCGCCATCTAGCGGAGAAACACTTTGTTTCCTCCAAGAGTAGAATCTACAGAGTAATGTATGGTTGATGTATGATTGATGTATGAATGTATGATTGATGTATGATTGATGTATGAATGTATGATTGATGTATGAATGTATGATTGATGTATGAATGTATGATTGATGTATGAATGATGTATGAATGTATGATTGATGTATGATTGATGTATGAATGTATGATTGATGTATGATTGATGTATGATTGATGTATGAATGTATGATTGATGTATGATTGATGTATGAATGTATGATTGATGCATGAATGTATGATTGATGTATGATTGATGTATGAATGTATGATTGATGTATGATTGATGTATGAATGTATGATTGATGTATGATTGTATGATTGATGTATGATTGTATGATTGATGTATGATTGTATGATTGATGTATGAATGTATGATTGATGTATGAATGTATGATTGATGCATGAATGTATGATTGATGTATGATTGTTGTATGAATGTATGATTGATGTATGATTGATATATGAATGTATGATTGATGTATGAATGTATGATTGATGTATGAATGTATGATTGATGTATGATTGATGTATGAATGTATGATTGATGTATGATTGATGTATGATTGATGTATGATTGATGTATGAATGTATGATTGATGTATGATTGTATGATTGATGTATGAATGTATGATTGATGTATGAATGTATGATTGATGTATGATTGATGTATGAATGTATGATTGATGTATGATTGATGCATGAATGTATGATTGCTGTATGAATGTATGATTGATGTATGATTGTATGATTGATGTATGATTGATGTATGATTGATGTATGAATGTATGATTGATGTATGAATGTATGATTGATGTATGATTGATGTATGAATGTATGATTGATGTATGATTGATGTATGATTGATGTATGAATGTATGATTGATGTATGATTGTATGATTGATGTATGAATGTATGATTGAATGTATGATTGATGTATGATTGATGTATGAATGTATGATTGATGTATGATTGATGCATGAATGTATGATTGCTGTATGAATGTATGATTGATGTATGATTGTATGATTGATGTATGATTGATGTATGATTGATGTATGAATGTATGATTGATGTATGATTGATGTATGAATGTATGATTGATGTATGAATGTATGATTGATGTATGAATGTATGATTGATGTATGATTGATGTATGATTGATGTATGATTGATGTATGAATGTATGATTGATGTATGATTGATGCATGAATGTATGATTGATGTATGAATGTATGATTGATGTATGATTGTTGTATGAATGTATGATTGATGTATGATTGATGTATGAATGTATGATTGATGTATGAATGTATGATTGATGTATGAATGTATGATTGATGTATGAATGTATGATTGATGTATGATTGATGTATGATTGATGTATGAATGTATGATTGATGTATGATTGTATGATTGATGTATGAATGTATGATTGATGTATGAATGTATGATTGATGTATGAATGTATGATTGATGTATGATTGATGCATGAATGTATGATTGCTGTATGAATGTATGATTGATGTATGATTGTATGATTGATGTATGATTGATGTATGATTGATGTATGAATGTATGATTGATGTATGATTGATGTATGAATGTATGATTGATGTATGATTGATGTATGATTGATGTATGAATGTATGATTGATGTATGAATGATGTATGAATGTATGATGTATGAATGTATGATTGATGTATGATTGATGTATGAATGTATGATTGATGTATGAATGTATGATTGATGTATGAATGTATGATTGATGTATGGTTGATGTATGAATGTATGATTGATGTATGAATGTATGATTGATGTATGATTGATGTATGATTGATGTATGAATGTATGATTGATGTATGATTGATGTATGAATGTATGAATGTATGATTGATGTATGAATGTATGATTGTATGATTAATGTTTGATTGATGTATGAATGTATGATTGATGTATGAATGTATGATTGATGTATGAATGTATGATTGATGTATGATTGATGTATGAATGTATGATTGATGTATGATTGATGTATGAATGTATAATTGTATGATTGATGTATGATTGATGTATGAATGTATGATTGATGTATGAATGTATGATTGACGTATGAATGATGTATGAATGTATGATTGATGTATGAATGTATGATTGATGTATGAATGATGTATGAATGTATAATTGTATGATTAATGTATGATTGATGTATGATTGATGTATGATTAATGTATGATTGATGCATGAATGTATGATTGATGCATGAATGTATGATTGATGTATGAATGTATGATTGATGTATGAATGTATGATTGATGTATGAATGTATGATTGATGTATGATTGATGTATGAATGTATGATTGATGTATGATTGATGTATGAATGTATGATTGATGTATGATTGTATGATTGATGTATGAATGTATGATTGATGTATGATTGATGTATGAATGTATGATTGATGTATGATTGATGCATAAATGTATGATTGATGTATGAATGTATGATTGATGTATGAATGTATGATTGATGTATGAATGTATGATTGATGTATGATTGATGTATGAATGTATGATTGATGTATGATTGTATGATTGATGTATGATTGTATGATTGATGTATGAATGTATGATTGATGTATGATTGATGTATGAATGTATGATTGTATGATTGATGTATGATTGTATGATTGATGTATGAATGTATGATTGATGTATGATTGATGTATGAATGTATGATTGATGTATGAATGTATGATTGATGCATGAATGTATGATTGATGTATGATTGATGTATGAATGTATGATTGATGTATGATTGATGTATGAATGTATGATTGATGCATGAATGTATGATTGATGTATGATTGTATGATTGATGTATGAATGTATGATTGATGTATGATTGATGCATGAATGTATGATTGATGTATGATTGATGTATGAATGTATGATTGATGCATGAATGTATGATTGATGTATGATTGTTGTATGAATGTATGATTGATGTATGATTGATGTATGAATGTATGATTGATGTATGAATGATGTATGATTGATGTATGAATGTATGATTGATGTATGATTGTATGATTGATGTATGATTGTATGATTGATGTATGATTGTATGATTGATGTATGAATGTATGATTGATGTATGATTGATGCATGAATGTATGATTGTTGGATGAATGTATGATTGATGTATGATTGATGTATGAATGTATGATTGATGTATGAATGTATGATTGATGTATGAATGTATGATTGATGTATGAATGTATGATTGATGTATGATTGATGTATGAATGTATGATTGATGTATGAATGTATGATTGATGTATGATTGATGTATGATTGATGTATGAATGTATGATTGATGTATGATTGTATGATTGATGTATGAATGTATGATTGATGTATGATTGATGTATGAATGTATGATTGATGTATGATTGATGCATGAATGTATGATTGCTGTATGAATGTATGATTGATGTATGATTGTATGATTGATGTATGATTGATGTATGAATGTATGATTGATGTATGATTGATGTATGAATGTATGATTGATGTATGAATGTATGATTGATGTATGATTGATGTATGATTGATGTATGATTGATGTATGAATGTATGATTGATGTATGAATGATGTATGAATGTATGATGTATGAATGTATGATTGATGTATGATTGATGTATGAATGTATGATTGATGTATGAATGTATGATTGATGTATGAATGTATGATTGATGTATGGTTGATGTATGAATGTATGAATGTATGATTGATGTATGATTGATGTATGAATGTATGATTGATGTATGAATGTATGATTGATGTATGATTGATGTATGAATGTATGAATGTATGAATGTATGATTGATGTATGAATGTATGATTGTATGATTAATGTTTGATTGATGTATGAATGTATGATTGATGTATGAATGTATGATTGATGTATGAATGTATGATTGATGTATGATTGATGTATGAATGTATGATTGATGCATGAATGTATGATTGATGTATGATTGATGTATGAATGATGTATGATTGATGTATGAATGTATGATTGATGTATGATTGTATGATTGATGTATGATTGTATGATTGATGTATGAATGTATGATTGATGTATGATTGATGCATGAATGTATGATTGATGTATGATTGATGTATGATTGATGTATGAATGTATGATTGATGCATGAATGTATGATTGATGTATGATTGTTGTATGAATGTATGATTGATGTATGATTGATGTATGAATGTATGATTGATGTATGAATGTATGATTGATGTATGAATGTATGATTGATGTATGATTGATGTATGAATGTATGATTGATGTATGATTGATGTATGAATGTATGATTGATGTATGATTGATGTATGAATGTATGATTGATGTATGATTGATGCATGAATGTATGATTGCTGTATGAATGTATGATTGATGTATGATTGTATGATTGATGTATGATTGATGTATGATTGATGTATGAATGTATGATTGATGTATGATTGATGTATGAATGTATGATTGATGTATGAATGTATGATTGATGTATGAATGTATGATTGATGTATGATTGATGTATGATTGATGTATGATTGATGTATGAATGTATGATTGATGTATGAATGATGTATGAATGTATGATTGATGTATGATTGATGTATGAATGTATGATTGATGTATGAATGTATGATTGATGTATGAATGTATGATTGATGTATGGTTGATGTATGAATGTATGAATGTATGATTGATGTATGATTGATGTATGAATGTATGATTGATGTATGAATGTATGATTGATGTATGATTGATGTATGAATGTATGATTGATGTATGAATGTATGATTGATGTATGAATGTATGATTGTATGATTAATGTTTGATTGATGTATGAATGTATGATTGATGTATGAATGTATGATTGATGTATGAATGTATGATTGATGTATGATTGATATATGATTATTGTATGATTGATGTATGATTGATGTATGAATGTATGATTGATGTATGATTGATGTATGAATGTATAATTGTATGATTGATGTATGATTGATGTATGATTAATGTATGATTGATGTATGATTGATGTATGAATGTATGATTGATGCATGATTGATGTATGAATGTATGATTGATGTATGAATGTATGATTGATGTATGAATGTATGATTGACGTATGAATGATGTATGAATGTATGATTGATGTATGAATGTATGATTGATGTATGAATGTATGATTGACGTATGAATGATGTATGAATGTATAATTGTATGATTAATGTATGATTGATGTATGATTAATGTATGATTGATGTATGATTGATGTATGAATGTATGATTGATGCATGATTGATGTATGAATGTATGATTGATGTATGATTGATGTATGAATGTATGATTGATGCATGATTGATGTATGATTGATGTATGAATGTATGATTTATGTATGAATGTATGATTGATGCATGATTGATGTATGATTGATGTATGAATGTATGATTGATGTATGAATGTATGATTGATGTATGAATGTATGATTGATGTATGAATGTATGATTGATGTATGAATGTATGATTAATGTAAGATTGATGTATGAATGTATGATTATTGTATGAATGTATGATTGATGTATGAATGTATGAATGTATGATTGATGTATGAATGTATGATTGATGTATGAATGTATGATTGTATGATTAATGTTTGATTGATGTATGAATGTATGATTGATGTATGAATGTATGATTGATGTATGAATGTATGATTGATGTATGATTGATATATGATTATTGTATGATTGATGTATGATTGATGTATGAATGTATGATTGATGTATGATTGATGTATGAATGTATAATTGTATGATTGATGTATGATTGATGTATGAATGTATGATTGATGTATGAATGTATGATTGACGTATGAATGATGTATGAATGTATGATTGATGTATGAATGTATGATTGATGTATGAATGTATGATTGACGTATGAATGATGTATGAATGTATAATTGTATGATTAATGTATGATTGATGTATGATTAATGTATGATTGATGTATGATTGATGTATGAATGTATGATTGATGCATGATTGATGTATGAATGTATGATTGATGTATGATTGATGTATGATTGATGTATGAATGTATGATTGATGCATGATTGATGTATGATTGATGTATGAATGTATGATTTATGTATGAATGTATGATTGATGCATGATTGATGTATGATTGATGTATGAATGTATGATTGATGTATGAATGTATGATTGATGTATGAATGTATGATTGATGTATGATTGATGTATGAATGTATGATTGATGTATGAATGTATGATTAATGTAAGATTGATGTATGAATGTATGATTATTGTATGATTGATGTATGAATGTATGATTGATGTATGAATGTATGATTGATGTATGATTGATGTATGATTGATATATGATTATTGTATGATTGATGTATGATTGATGTATGAATGTATGATTGATGTATGATTGATGTATGAATGTATGATTGATGTATGATTGATGTATGAATGTATGATTGATGTATGAATGTATGATTGATGTATGAATGTATGATTGATGTATGAATGTATAATTATTGTATGATTGATGTATGAATGTATGATTGATGTATGAATGTATGATTGATGTATGAATGTATGATTGATGTATGATTGATGTATGAATGTATGATTATTGTATGATTGATGTATGATTGACGTATGATTGATGTCTGAATGTATGATGTATGATTGATGTATGATTGAAGTATGATTATTGTATGATTGATGTATGATTGAAGTATGATTATTGTATGATTGATGTATGATTGAAGTATGATTATTGTATGATTGATGTATGATTGAAGTATGATTATTGTATGATTGACGTATGATTGATGTATGAATGTATGATTATTGTATGATTGATGTATGAATGTATGATTATTGTATGATTGATGTATGATTGATGTATGATTGATGTCTGAATGTATGATTATTGTATGATTGATGTATGATTGATGTATGATTGAAGTATGATTATTGTATGATTGATGTATGATTGAAGTATGATTATTGTATGATTGATGTATGATTGAAGTATGATTATTGTATGATTGAAGTATGATTGATGTATGAATGTATGATTGAAGTATGATTGATGTATGATTGTATGATTGATGTATGAATGTATGATTGATGTATGATTGATGTATGATTGTATGATTGATGTATGAATGTATGATTGATGTATGATTGAAGTATGATTATTGTATGAATGTATGATTGATGTCTGAATGTATGATTGATGTATGATTGATGTATGAATGTATGATTGATGTCTGAATGTATGATTGATGTATGATTGATGTCTGAATGTATGATTGATGTATGAATGTATGATTGATGTCTGAATGTATGATTGATGTCTGAATGTATGATTGATGTATGATTGATGTATGAATGTATGATTGATGTCTGAATGTATGATTGATGTATGATTGATGTATGAATGTATGATTGATGTATGATTGATGTATGATTGATGTATGATTGATGTATGAATGTATGATTGATGTATGAATGTATGATTGATGTCTGAATGTATGATTGATGTCTGAATGTATGATTGATGTATGATTGATGTATGATTGTATGATTGATGTATGAATGTATGATTGATGTATGATTGATGTATGAATGTATGATTGATGTCTGAATGTATGATTGATGTATGATTGTATGATTGATGTATGAATGTATGATTGATGTATGATTGAAGTATGATTATTGTATGAATGTATGATTGATGTCTGAATGTATGATTGATGTATGATTGATGTATGAATGTATGATTGATGTATGAATGTATGATTGATGTATGAATGTATGATTGATGTATGATTGATATATGATTATTGTATGATTGATGTATGATTGTATGATTGATGTATGATTGTATGATTGATGTATGAATGTATGATTATTGTATGATTGATGTATGATTGACGTATGATTGATGTCTGAATGTATGATTGATGTATGATTGATGTATGATTGAAGTATGATTATTGTATGATTGATGTATGATTGATGTATGATTGAAGTATGATTATTGTATGATTGACGTATGATTGATGTATGAATGTATGATTATTGTATGATTGATGTATGAATGTATGATTATTGTATGATTGATGTATGAATGTATGATTATTGTATGATTGATGTATGATTGATGTATGATTGATGTATGATTGAAGTATGATTATTGTATGATTGATGTATGATTGAAGTATGATTATTGTATGATTGATGTATGATTGAAGTATGATTGATGTATGAATGTATGATTGAAGTATGATTGATGTATGATTGTATGATTGATGTATGAATGTATGATTGATGTATGATTGAAGTATGATTGATGTATGATTGTATGATTGATGTATGAATGTATGATTGATGTATGATTGAAGTATGATTGTATGATTGATGTATGAATGTATGATTGATGTATGATTGATGTATGATTGAAGTATGATTATTGTATGAATGTATGATTGATGTCTGAATGTATGATTGATGTATGATTGATGTATGAATGTATGATTGATGTATGATTGATGTATGATTGAAGTATGATTATTGTATGAATGTATGATTGATGTCTGAATGTATGATTGATGTATGATTGATGTATGAATGTATGATTGATGTATGATTGATGTATGAATGTATGATTGATGTATGATTGTATGATTGATGTATGAATGTATGATTGATGTATGAATGTATGATTGATGTATGAATGTATGATTGATGTATGAATGTATGATTAATGTATGATTGATGTATGATTGATGTCTGAATGTATGATTGATGTATGAATGTATGATTGATGTATGAATGTATGATTGATGTATGAATGTATGATTAATGTATGATTGATGTCTGAATGTATGATTGTATTGATTACTTAACTAATAATAACTCAAAGTGAAAGAATTGAATCAAACTCCGACACAAAAACATGTTTTATATCAACGTATTAATGATTTATTCTAATTACAATATACAGAATATATCAGTCCCTTATTTGTACAAAAATACCTGAAAAGGTTACGATGAATATTTCGAAGCGTTATGTACACATGAAGCAGCAGCGACTCTCCTCACACGAAGAGGGCGCCGTCGTCTTCCCTGAAGATTCTCCTCCGTCAGTGAAGTCACGTGACCCTGAGCGCGTACATTCATCTCTGCCTACAAACATGGCCGCCGTCAGACCCGTAGACCAGCTGACCGTCTCCAGCTTCAAGTGTAGTCGCGTGCGACGACCTCGTGACCTCTCAACTCTCAACTCGCCGCGTCAGCTAAAATCAAGGCAATGAAGATCTTCTACTGCAAGGCATCTGAAGAGGTCTCGCTCGGATGGTTTTTCTTCTGGTGTCGGAATGAGAAACACTAAGAGTCACAGAATCTAAACGTCAACAATCATCCGAGAACTCATGACGACAGAAGGAAGAAAAAAACAAAAACAGCGCAAGAGAAACTTTTTTTTTCAAGTAATCGTTCACATCCAGATAAATAAATACAGTTTTCTCGCCGCAACAATACTTTAAAATCTTAAATAGTGACGAGTGTCTGATTTCAAGTACAAGAAGCTTTTTCTTCACGTCTTCGCTTCAAACATCCATTTTTCCTTTGTTTCGTTGATCAAGAACCACATTCATATCTTCTTAACCTGTTTGACCTTTGACCTATATTAGTGCAGAGATAAACATGTTAAAATCATGAAGTTCGTCAAAATATGAATTTACCTGAGATTATTTTAACTGCTCGAAATCAAAGATGAACAGAAATTATTAAAATGATTATCTTGGTCGTTTAAAAATCTGAAAAATTCGTCTTCAACAGGAAATATCACTTAAATTAATTAAATGTAAACGTTTGAATCTTTACTGTCAAGTAAGTTTTTAATTTCACTAGTTTATCAATAACTTGAATTATTCTGCGTCAATTGAATCAAATCCAAGTTTTCTTGAGAGACTTTTGTCTAAAACAACAAATACATTTAAATCAGTTTAGTTTTTTTTAATTTTCTAACTTTATTAAAAGAAACTAACTTGACGGTAAAGATTGATTTTATTTAACTCGTAAAAACCTTGATCTCAAACAAAAGAGAAATGGAGGCGTTTATGAAGTGAAACTGACGTCGATCCTCCGAAGACACTTGTGGGATTCTACTGAAAACAGACGTCAGCCAATCACGCGCTGGGGTGAATCTGATTGGTTGAGAGCGAAGCCGGCGGCGCGGCAGCTTCACGTAGCTTATGTCCGACACGTCCGGGTCACAGTACTTGAAGTGCAAAACTGGTGAAGGAGGTTCTGGTCCTCGGGAGTCGCTGGTCCTGCCGGAGGTCACGGCAGCGACGCTTCCCGGACTCGTTTCCACGGCGGCGGGTCAGGCCGGCCGGGGCGGGGGTCATAAGGTCACCACGGTGCAGGCGTGTCGGAGCTTACAAGGCAACACGCCCCGGTTGAGCTGGTAGAACTCCACCAGCTGGATCAGGTCCGTGAACTTGGTGGCGCCGTCGTCAAGGCTGAAGAAGATCTGAGCGTCTTCTTCACACTGAGGACACACACGCGTTATGGACAGCAGGGGGCGACACTGCGCTACAAATAAACATCAACGACTCGTGTTTTTATGGAAAAACAATATAATATTGTCGTGATCAGGTATTTATTCTTATTTTTTAACACCTTAAATGTTTCATCTCTTGCAGCAGGAAAGGAGGAGCAGCAGGAAAGGAGGAGCAGCAAGAAAGGAGGAGCAGCAGGAAAGAAGGAGCAGCAGGAAAGGAGTAGAAGAAAGTAAAGGAGGAGCAGCAGGAAAGAAGGAGCAGCAGGAAAGGAGTAGAAGAAAGTAAAGGAGGAGCAGCAGGAAAGAAGGAGCAGCAGGAAAGGAGGAGCAGCAGGAAAGGAGGAGAAGAAAGGAAACGAGGAGCAGCAGGAAAGAAGGAGCAGCAGGAAAGGAGGAGAAGAAAGGAAAGGAGGAGGAGCAGGAAAGGAGGAGAAGAAAGTAAAGGAGGAGCAGCAGGAAAGGAGGAGAAGAAAGTAAAGGAGGAGCAGCAGGAAAGGAGGAGAAGAAAGTAAAGGAGGAGCAGCAGGAAAGGAGGAGAAGAAAGTAAAGGAGGAGCCGCAGGAAAGGAGGAGAAGAAAGTAAAGGAGGAGCAGCAGGAAAGGAGGAGAAGAAAGTAAAGGAGGAGCAGCAGGAAAGGAGGAGAAGAAAGTAAAGCAGCAGGAAAGGAGGCTGGACTCACCGGTAGGATCTGGAAGTGTTTGATCTTCTGATGGTGGCACAAAGTAAGAACGAAAGCTTTGGGGTTACTTTGACTCACTCTGAGCAGAAACAACCTGAGAAGGAGAAGAAGAAACTCTTTAAATCTGCAGCAAAACTTTGTTCAGATTCTCATGGTCACAGTTTTAATGATTTTCATGTATTTTAATGTATTTAAACATCTTTGTGTTTTTCTCTGACTTAAATCTTTTAGTTTTGTTCATGTTGTTATCAAATCATTGTAAGACGTGTCACTAGTTTTGTCAATTTTTAGATAAAACTTTAAAGGTCTTGTGTAGAGAGACTAGATCAATAAAGTATATATTTTAGTGAGTATTGTTTTGATTGTTTAAGCGCTTCGTGACCCTGGTCTGGAAAAGTGCTATATGAATAAATATTACTTACTTCTTGAGATTAATGACGTATATGTTATAGTTGCACTATGTAACCACTAGAGGGCTCTGTCTCCATTCAAACACGACTCAATTCTTGTTTTTTTGTTTCACGCTTAGAAACTCCTCACAAAACATTTAAATGAAACGTATTTACTGTAAATAGAATAAAGAGTAACAATACTAGAGAAGTATGAATCCTCCTGAAAAATAATATTTGAAATCAAAGGAGACGAGGATGATTGACAGCTCACCCGTCCACTTGACCCTGTTGGTGAACGATGCGATGAGATTCTTCTCTGGTGATTCTTCCGTGAAACCACAGCTGCGTGACGTGGATGACTGACAGGAAATAAAGACATGATGAGTTCATAGACGAGATAAACGAGTGTTCATAGACGAGATGGACGAGCGTTCACGGACGAGATGGACGAGCGTTCATAGACGAGATGGACGAGCGTTCACCGACGAGATAAACGAGTGTTCATAGACGAGATGGACGAGCGTTCATAGACGAGATAAACGAGTGTTCATAGACGAGATGGACGAGCGTTCACGGACGAGATGGACGAGCGTTCATAGACGAGATGGACGAGCGTTCACGGACGAGATAAACGAGTGTTCATAGACGAGATGGACGAGCGTTCATAGACGAGATGGACGAGCGTTCACGGACGAGATGGACGAGCGTTCATAGACGAGATGGACGAGCGTTCACGGACGAGATGGACGAGCGTTCACGGACGAGATAAACGAGTGTTCATAGACGAGATGGACGAGCGTTCACGGACGAGATGGACGAGCGTTCATAGACGAGATGGACGAGCGTTCACGGACGAGATAAACGAGTGTTCATAGACGAGATGGACGAGCGTTCACGGACGAGATAAACGAGTGTTCATAGACGAGATGGACGAGCGTTCACGGACGAGATAAACGAGTGTTCATAGACGAGATGGACGAGCGTTCACGGACGAGATGGACGAGCGTTCATAGACGAGATGGACGAGCGTTCACGGACGAGATAAACGAGTGTTCATAGACGAGATGGACGAGCGTTCACGGACGAGATGGACGAGCGTTCATAGACGAGATGGACGAGCGTTCACGGACGAGATAAACGAGTGTTCATAGACGAGATGGACGAGCGTTCACGGACGAGATGGACGAGCGTTCATAGACGAGATGGACGAGCGTTCACGGACGAGATAAACGAGTGTTCATAGACGAGATGGACGAGCGTTCATAGACGAGATGGACGAGCGTTCACGGACGAGATGGACGAGCGTTCATAGACGAGATGGACGAGCGTTCACGGACGAGATGGACGAGCGTTCATAGACGAGATGGACGAGCGTTCACGGACGAGATGGACGAGCGTTCACGGACGAGATGGACGAGCGTTCACGGACGAGATAAACGAGCGTTCACGGACGAGATGGACGAGCGTTCACGGACGAGATGGACGAGCGTTCAAGGACGAGATGGACGAGCGTTCACGGATGAGATGGACGAGCGTTCAAGGACGAGATGGACGAGCGTTCACGGACGAGATGGACGAGCGTTCACGGACGAGATGGACGAGCGTTCACGGACGAGATGGACGAGCGTTCACGGACGAGATAAACAAGTGTTCACGGACGAGATAGAGATAGAGATAGACGAGTGTGGTGAGCACCTGAGTTGAGTGACGGGTGGTGCAGAGGACTGTGAGATCCCAGCACGTTCATCCTCTGAGTTCTCTTCTGAGGAGACAAAGAATCAGTGTCTTCGTCCAGGCTGGTCTCTCCATCACTCACCCTCCAGGCGTGACCCTCCTCCAGGGCGGCGCTCTGAGCCTCCACCGGGTTCTCGATGACTCGGCCGATCCGGCCCGAGAAGTCCATCGCCACCAGGGAGTTTTCCGAGACGCTCCGCTAGAGGGCGGCAGAGAGTCGGGTCAGCAACAGAGTGGGATCGACTCGTCTGGTCTGACTCACCGGAGCAGAGAAGTGAGACAAGAGAGTTTTTCTCTGCAGAGGAATCTTGTAGTTCTGGTACAAAATGATGCCAAACTGCAGACAAACGTGGAGATTAAATAATAATATTAACAACAACAATCAAATAGTTTGAATAAAACCTTGAAAAGTCTAAACGCCGTCGTCCAGCAGGTCCTGCTTTGTTCGTCCTCCGAGCACAGAAGCCTCAAGTCCTTCAGCTCTGCACGACACTTGCTGGGCTGAGGAGACACGTGTTTTCATTTAGAATAGTATTATTTTAGATTTGTATTACTTTAATACACACTTGATTTAACATGCTTTTATTTTATAATATTATTATTTTATATTTACATTACTTTAATACACACTTGATTTAACATGCTTTTATTTTATTATATTATTATTTTATATTTATATTACTTTAATACACACTTGATTTAACATGCTTTTATTTTATAATATTATTATTTTAGATTTGTATTACTTTAATACACACTTGATTTTACATGCTTTTATTTTATAATATTATTATTTTATATTTGTATTACTTTAATACACACTTGATTTAACATGCTTTTATTTTATTATATTATTATTTTATATTTATATTACTTTAATACACACTTGATTTAACATGCTTTTATTTTATAATATTATTATTTTATATTATTTGACTTGAATATAGTTTATTTAACATGCTTTTATTTTTGTATTATATATTATTTTAGATTCATATTTCTTTAATATAGAGTTAATTTAACATGCTTTTATTTTATAATTTATTTTGTTATTTTATATTATTTTTCTTTACTATAGTCTTGATTTAACATGCTTTTATTTTATAAACTATATAGTTATTTTATATTATTTTTCTTTAATATAGTCTTGATTTAACATGCTTTTATTTTATAAACTATATAGTTATTTTATATTATTTTTCTTTAATATAGACTTGATTTAACATGCTTTTATTTTATAAACTATATAGTTATTTTATATTATTTTTCTTTAATATAGTCTTGAGTTAACATGCTTTTATTTTGTATTATATATTATTTATATTATATTACTTTAATATATACTTGATTTAACATGCTTTTATTTTATAAACTATATAGTTATTTTATATTATTTTTCTTTAATATAGTCTTGATTTAACACGCTTTTATTTTATAAACTATATAGTTATTTTTTATTATTTTTCTTTACTATAGTCTTGATTTAACATGCTTTTATTTTATAAACTATATAGTTATTTTATATTATTTTTCTTTACTATAGTCTTGATTTAACATGCTTTTATTTTATAAACTATATAGTTATTTTATATTATTTTTCTTTACTATAGTCTTGATTTAACATGCTTTTATTTTATAAACTATATAGTTATTTTATATTATTTTTCTTTAATATAGTCTTGATTTAACATGCTTTTATGTTTATATAATATTTTACTTTAATATAGTTTATTTAACACAATTTTATTTTTATATTATTTTACTTAAATATAGTTTATTTAACGTGCTTTTATTCCTGTAAGACTCTGTAGGCCTCACTGCTGGCAGAAGAACATGCAAGAACCTCTGACCTTGATGCAGAAGCAGAAGTCCGTGGGCGCGCCGTGCTGCTTCCTGCCAGAGGTGGCGCTGAAGATGTTACTGTCCTCGACGTCGGCCAGAAGCTGCAGGTGTCGCGGCTCCTGCAGGTGGAGGTGAGTCATGACGGTCCTGCAGGAAGGTGGAGGACGAAGACGTTACCTTGGACGTGCCTTTGGTGGAGCAGTAAAGTCCGGAGCGTCTCAGGAACATGTAGACCTTCTTCCACGACTTCCTGCCCACTTCCTTCACGTACAGGTGACCCTGGACCTCTGGACAGCTGCTGGTCGCCAGGAAGTTCTGCACAGGAAGTTGACACTTGACCTTCGTCGTCCTCATTATCATCATCAGCTCCATCTTCATCATCATCATCACCAACATCTTCATCATCATCATCATCTCCATCTTCATCATCATCATCACCAACATCTTCATCATCATCATCATCTCCATCTTCATCATCATCATCACCAACATCTTCATCATCATCATCATCATCTCCATCTTCATCATCATCATCTTCACGATCATTTATCATCATCATCTTCATCGTCATCGTCATCTTCATCATCATCATTATCATCTTCATCATCATCATCACCATCATTTCTATCATCTTCATCATAATCATCATCTTCATCGTCATCATCATCTTCATCATCATCTTCATCATCACTGTCTTCCTCATCATCATTATCTTTATCAACTTCATCGTCATCATCATCATCATCTTCATCTTCATCATCATCATCATCTTTATCATCTTCATCGTCATCATCATCATCATCATCTTCATCTTCATCATCATCATCATCTTTATCATCTTCATCGTCATCATCATCATCATCTTCATCGTCATCATCATCTTCATCATCTTCATCATCATAATCATCGTCTTCATCATCATCATCATCTTCATCATCATCTTCATCGTCTTCATCATCATCATCGTCTTCATCATCATCATCATCATCGTCTTCATCATCATCATCATCGTCTTCATCATCATCATCATCATCATCATCATCATCATCATCTTCATCATCATCATCTTCATAATCGTTTCTCTCATGGTCATCATCAGAGGTACTAGGGTCAAAGGTCAGCTATATTTACCTGCAGCAGCTGTGAGGGGAGGATGGTTCTGTTGGTTTCCTGACACCAGGCGACCATGTGTTCGGGGAAGAACGTCTGCAGGACATTTATACTTTAGACTGGATTATGAAAACAAATACACTTTATATTCCTTTTATTTTATAATAAACTATCAAGTTGTTTTTTTCAAGATTATGACTTTTGACCTTTTTTAAAAACATATCTTCAAATATAAACAATATTCTAACAGTATTAAATAGTATTTTAATAGTATGTTCACCGTATTTAACAATATATAACAGTATTTCACCATTATTCAGTTTTTTCCACAGTTTTTAACAAAACAGTATTTTAAGAGCATTTAACAGTATTGTAACAATATTTTAACACTGTTAGCAGTATTTTCACAGTATTTTAACACTGTTGACAGTATTGTCACAGTATTTCAACAGTATTCTAACAGTATTTTCACAATATTCTAACAGTATTGTCACAGTATTCTAACAGTATTGTCAAAGTATTCTAACAGTATTGTCACAGTATTCTGACAGTATTGTCAAAGTATTCTAACAGTATTGTCACAGTATTCTAACAGTATTGTCAAAGTATTCTAACAGTATTGTCACAGTATTGTCACAGTATTGTCAAAGTATTCTAACAGTATTGTCACAGTATTTTCACAGTATTGTCACAGTATTGTCACAGTATTTTCACAGTATTGTAACAGTATTGCCACAGTATTCTGACAATATTGTAACAGTATAATCACAGTATTTTCACAGTACTGTCACAGTATTGTCACAGTATTCTGACAGTATTGTAACAGTATTGTCACAGTATTTTCACAGTATTGTAACAGTATTGTCACAGTATTGTCACAGTATTGTCACAGTATTGCCACAGTATTTTCACAGTATTGTAACAGTATTGTCACAGTATTGTCAGAGTATTTTCACAGTACTGTCACAGTATTGTCACAGTATTCTGACAGTATTGTAACAGTATTGCCACAGTATTTTCACAGTATTGTAACAGTATTGTCACAGTATTTTCACAGTATTGTAACAGTATTGTCACAGTATTGCCACAGTATTTTCACAGTATTTTCACAGTACTGTCACAGTATTGTCACAGTATTGTCACAGTATTGCCACAGTATTTTCACAGTACTGTCACAGTATTGTCACAGTATTGTCACAGTATTTTCACAGTATTTTCACAGTATTTTTAAACATTACCAGAGGATTCCTGAAGAATTCATATTTGGCAAAGTTCTTCCTGAAGAGGAATCTGCTGTCGCTGCTCATGGACGTCTGGACTTGAACCACCGACTCGTGATCCTCGAGGCAGCGTTCTGGACACACATGGACAAGATGATGTCACTTCCTTTTCTCATGAGAGTCACATGACGGTGAGTCACATGACCGTGAGTCACCGTGACGACGCGTCTCACGCAACAACTTGAGATGAATGTTGAGTCACGACGATGTCATCCCTTCAGGAGGGACGACAAAAGCGTTAAAAACCATCAAACGACACCATCTTGATTCTATTCTTTTCAACTCTATTTGAAATCTTTAACTTCAAATGTATTTTTGAGCAGGAGAGAGTCGCACAAACATGTGCAGTTACACAACTAGACAACATTAACTGAAGTAACACAACTGAAGCTCTTGATGACGACAAAAAGATCGGATGAAACGTCAACAACTTCGTCGCTACTCGGCATCAAAAACGAGGTTCCTCAGGGGTCAAACCCTGGACCTCTGTGATTACAAACAGTTTCATGAATGGAAACGACTTTTATGAGTCATGTGACCGATGACATCAGATCAGGTGACGAGTGACTCACTTCCTTCTTGATAAAACCTCTTATTT
>NC_141834.1:22621989-22626989 GCF_982586985.1 Callionymus lyra | reverse complement strand
GCTTCAGACACATGTTTTCCATCAGATCTTCACACACACACACACACACGCACACACACACACACGCACACGCACGCACGCACGCACACACCAGCTGAGAGAAGTGAATTCAAGTCGTCAGTTTTAATTCTGACGTCAAAACAGATCCACAGCTGTGATTGGCCGGCTGGGCGGCAAAGCATCAGGGTAGCTGTCGAGGTCACCGTGACTGAGAGCGTTGTTCAGAGGTTTGATGTCTGACGTGCAAGTTTTTAAAAAGTGTTAAATAAATGTTTAAATTAAAGTAAAAAAAAAAATCAAGTCAGCACGACTTCCTGGATTTCGTTAATCGCGGAAGTTTTAGAACGTATCATGTCGTGTCGTGTCGTGCTTGTCGTAACGTAACGTAGCGTAATGTAACGCAACTTAGAATAACGTAACATAGAGAAACGTAACGCAACGCAATGTAGAGTAACGTAACGTAGAGTAACGTAACGTAGAGTAACGTAACGCAAAGTAACGTAACAGAGTAACGTAACGCAACGAAACGTAGAGTAACGTAGCGTAGAGTAACGTAACATGGAGAAACGTAACATTGAGAAACGCAACGCAACGTAGAGTAACCTTACATAGAGTAACGTAACATAGAGAAATGTAACGCAACGTAACATAGAGTAACGTAACAGAGTAACATAACGCAACGTAGAGTAACGTAACGTAGAGTAACGTAACGTAGAGTAACGTAACATAGAGTAACATAACGCAACGTAGAGTAACGTAACGTAGAGTAACGTAACATAGAGTAACGTAACATAGAGTAACATAACGCAACGTAGAGTAACGTAACGTTACTCTATGTTACGTAACGTAGAGTAACGTAACATAGAGTAACGTAACATAGAGTAACATAACGCAACGCAGAGTAACGTAACGTAACGTAGAGTAACGTAACATAGAGTATCGTAATATAGAGTAACGTAACATAGAGAAACGTAACGCAACGCAACATAGAGTAACGTAATATAGAGTAACGTAACATAGAGTAACGTAACATAGAGTAACGTAACGCAACGTAACATAGAGTAAAATAACGTAGAGTAACGTAACGTAGAGTAACGTAACGTAGAGTAACGTAACGTAGAGTAACATAGAGAAATGTAACGCAACGCAACGTAGAGTAACGCAACGTAGAGTAACGCAACGTAGAGTAACGCAACGTAGAGTAAAGTAACGTATAGTAACGTAACTTAGAGTAACGTAACGTAGAGTAACGTAAAGTAGAGTAACGTAACAGAGTATTGTAACGTAACGTAACATAGAGTAACGTAATGCAACGTAACATAGAGTAACGTAACATAGAGTAACGTAATGCAACGTAATGTAGAGTAACGTAACATAGAGTAACGTAATGCAACGTAACATAGAGTAACGTAACATAGAGTAACGTAATGCAACGTAACATAGAGTAACGTAACATAGAGTAACGTAATGCAACGTAATGTAGAGTAACGTAACATAGAGTAACGTAATGCAACGTAACATAGAGTAACGTAACATAAAGTAACGTAATGCAACGTAACATAGAGTAACGTAACATAGAGTAACGTAATGCAACGTAATGTAGAGTAACGTAACATAGAGTAACGTAATGCAACGTAACATAGAGTAACGTAACATAAAGTAACGTAATGCAACGTAACTTAGAGTAACGTAACATAGAGTAACGTAATGCAACGTAACATAGAGTAACGTAACATAGAGTAACGTAACATAGAGTAACGTAACATAGAGTAACGTAATGCAATGTAACTTAGAGTAACGTAACATAGAGTAACGTAATGCAACGTAACATAGAGTAACGTAACATAGAGTAACGTAACATAGAGTAACGTAATGCAACGTAACATAGAGTAACGTAACATAGAGTAACGTAATGCAACGTAACTTAGAGTAACGTAACATAGAGTAACGTAATGCAACGTAACATAGAGTAACGTAACAGAGTATCGTAACGTAACGTAATGCAACGTAACAGAGTATCGTAACGTAACGTAACATAGAGTAACGTAACAGAGTATCGTAACGTAACGTAACATAGAGTAACGTAATGCAACGTAACAGAGTATCGTAACGTAACAGAGTAACGTAATGCAACGTAACGTAGAGTAACGTAACATAGAGTAACGTTATGCAACGTAACATAGAGTAACGTAACATAGAGTAACGTAATGCAACGTAACTTAGAGTAACGTAACATAGAGTATCGTAACGTAACGTAACATAGAGTAACGCAACGCAACGTAGAGTAACGTAACGTCCGCAATTAACCAGGGACCATCATTTAATCCGACCATGACTTTCTGAATCATATTAAATTTAACTCTCACTGTTGGAGTCAAATCTACTGCAATCCTGTGAAAGGTTTTGTGATCTGAACCTGATATAAATTTGGCAAAAACTGATTCTAATTCTCGAAAAGCTAACAAAGTTATTGTCAGTACTTGTTAGAGGACGATTTACTACCATAACATAGGAAAATTGTGTAATTAGCTTTTTTATGAAAGTTTAAAAGTTAAATGTAAAACATTTTTCTTCTTATTCGTCTGTTTTCAGGTAAAAACAATGTTTTCTCTCCGTTCATCAGCTCAATAAATGCCCTCTTTTCTCTCCTCCTGGTACTTGGCAGGCCGTGGTCGGCGGGTCAGTGCCGCCCAAATACCCTTCTGTCAGAATTTAGCCGGGCCTGCTCCGGTCTTTGTTTTAAAAAAAGAAACAGTGTCCATTGAAGAGCCCGGTCCGGCCCATACGACCCGAGCCGGCTCTCGTTAACAAGCGCCCTCTATAAAAGACCCTCAGACTGTACCGAGGTGTGTGGTCCAGGACCGCCTCCTGACGTCTGGATGATGAGCTGTAGACACAAAAACCTGAATGGGGACCCGGGACAATCGGGCCGGTCCCCATTGAGCGCCCGCCGTCAGCGGGAGTGGGTGGTGCTTGCCAGGAAAACTGCTGACTCATGAGGAAGAGACGGCGAACTGTCCCTTGTCATCCAATTACTGCGTCAAATTAAGACCCAAGACACAGAGGCCTGTCCGGCCCAACAAAGCCCGGGGACGGCAGAAAGGGAAGCGAGGAAGGGGGGCCGGGACGGATCGGGAGGGGAAGCCTCTCAGTACACAGCGACAATACAGAGTCATGTACTGTGGCCGCCGCCGCCTCCCCGGTGCAGTCATGCATCGCTACTGTATATCGGGGAGTTAGACCCACAGAGACGGCTCTGTCCCGGAACAATGGGGTCTTCACACCAGCTCGTCCCCGAGTTGAGGGGTGCAGGGTTCTGAAGATGACCTGGGTCACGTTTAATTAGCGACGCAGGTCAGAGGCCACAAATTCAGGTCAAACACTTAAAAAGAAGGAAAATAAATATAGAGCCCGGGCTGGTCCGAGACCGGAGGACGTGACTCGCGTGTGATTGGATATCCATGGTGCCTTCGGTCTGAGCGTCCCTCCAGTGGGGCGGGTCAGAAGTCCAGAAAGAACGACCAACTTCTCAGGTTCCATCTGTAGATCTCAAGGTACCTCTCACCATTGAACAGATCCCAGATTTCCAAAGCTTCTCCAGGGACATCGTCCGGTTCCTCACCTATCTGAGGAGATGGTTTGAGGTCTTCACCCATCTGAGGAGATGGTTTAAGGTCTTCACCCATCTGAGGAGATGGTTTAAGGTCTTCACCCATCTGAGGAGATGGTTTGAGGTCTTCACCTATCTGAGGAGATGGTTTGAAGTCTTCACCTGTCTGAGGAGATGGTTTGAGGTCTTCATCTATCTGAAGAGATGGTTTGAGGTCTTCATCTATCTGAGGAGATGGTTTAAGGTCTTCACCCATCTGAGGAGATGGTTTGAGGTCTTCACCTGTCTGAGGAGATGGTTTGAGGTCTTCACCCATCTGAGGAGATGGTTTAAGGTCTTCACCCATCTGAGGAGATGGTTTGAGGTCTTCACCTATCTGAGGAGATGGTTTGAGGTCTTCATCTATCTGAGGAGATGGTTTGAAGTCTTCACCTGTCTGAGGAGATGGTTTGAGGTCTTCATCTATCTGAGGAGATGGTTTGAGGTCTTCATTTATCTGAGGAGATGGTTTGAGGTCTTCATCTATCTGAGCAGATGGTTTGAGGTCTTCATCTATCTGAGGAGATGGTTTGAAGTTTTCACCTGTCTGAGGAGATGGTTTGAGGTCTTCATCTATCTGAGGAGATGGTTTGAGATCTTCATCTATCTGAGGAGATGGTTTGAGGTCTTCATCTATCTGAGGAGATGGTTTGAGGTCTTCATCTATCTGAGGAGATGGTTTGAGGTCTTCACTGGATGCTAACATAACCGTCCAGTCCATGTCTACCCTGTGATCTCGATGCTAGTGAGGTCTATGTGGTTCCAGTCGTCAGACCTGTATTCAAGTTCCAGAACCTTGTTCTAGCAAACATAGCAGATGGTTAGATGTGAAGCCCTTATTCCAGGACAACCTCCGAGCGGTGGCCACTCAACCCCAGGACATCTTAAACAAGATAAGCCGTTTGTTTGACCACACGCCATCTTTAAGTAGGTCTTGGCCGCGGCTCGGCGTCGACGTCCTGCTGAGCGGCGCCCGGAACGACGTACTTATTATCGTACGAGGGAATGTTGGTGGGAACCACAGGGGGAGCAGAAGTCTCCTCAGACCACTGCCGGACTGAAGCCAGGGTCCGGTTACAGCCGGGGGGGTCAGAGTGAAGGGGGTCAGAGAGAAGGGGGTCAGAGAGAAGGGGGTCAGAGTGAAGGGGGTCAGAGTGAAGGGGGTCAGAGAGAAGGGGGTCAGAGAGAAGGGGGTCCAGCGACGGAGGTGAATAAAGAGGGGTCCTCACTGGTGTGATGTTAGCAAGACAGTGCAACCAGAAACCGTCCAGTCACCGACGAGAGATGATCTCATTTCTAAATGTTAGCTCAGCGCCGGGTTCATCTGTCGTCAGCGAAGAAGTTCCAGGAA
>NC_141834.1:22546989-22616989 GCF_982586985.1 Callionymus lyra | reverse complement strand
ACTTTATTTAGTTTTGCTCAACAATTCAACAATAGTATAAATATTGAACGTGTGGTTTGATGATACATGTTGAGATCATTTTACCGACAAATGTATAATTAAAACATAATTTAATTTAAATTTGGCTTCTTTTTGTTCATCGTTGTGGTACCGACAATGATATTGTGTAGTAGTACTTAGTAGTACTTGTCGACGTTGACAATCTCTGATCATCGTCTTAAACGCCAACATCATAGTTGGTCACCATAGCAACACGAGCGTGAAAAGTTACTCTTGAGCTAACTTTCTTCTGGGCCACAAAGAATGAACGGGCGAGCCAGACTTGGCCCCTGAACCACGTGTGTCATGTGAAACAAAAAGTACAGCAAGAAATATATATATACATGTATATATACATACATATATATTAATAGATCTTCTATTCCTTTCACATTGTGGAAATGTAGTCAAAGCAGTTCACAGTAAAGTATTAAAAGAAATATATATTAAACATAATAGAAACAATAATGAAAATAATAAATTACAATAATATATTTTTATTTAATTAAGTAAAATTAAATACAATTAACACTAAAAATAATTTAATAATGTATCAACAACAACATATACAATATATATAATATATAATATATATAATATATATAATATATTATATATATACATATATGAATGGATACATCAGACGATACAAGTACAGTTATGGACGTATGAACTTCACAACAACACAAACTTCCCAACAACACAAACTTCCCAACAACACAACAACACAATCTTCCAGTAACACTCAACCATTGACTCGCCAACGACTCAAACAAACCCAGGATTCTTTTGCAATAAAACATCATTAGTCGAGTTAATCTCGATCTAATGTTTCACTTCTTTTCTCTTCACTGCTGAATCTAAAAAACAACATCATTCCTTCCATGAAGTTCATAATATTTCTGTGAATATTGTGTTGAATCTTTGACTCGAGCTTCATAAACTGTGATTTACTCGCATTTATTCCAACGTTTCCCAAACACAACATTCTTTTCCGACTCGGAGGAAGAAATTAGTGTCTGGACATGTGTTTGTTTGGCAGAAGCTTCTCCTCCTCCTCCTCACTCCTCTTCACTCCTCTTCCTCCTCCTCCTCCTCCTCACTCCTCTTCACTCCTCCTCCTCCTCCTCACTCCTCTTCACTCCTCCTCCTCCTCCTCACTCCTCTTCCTCCTCCTCCTCCTCCTCACTCCTCTTCACTCCTCCTCCTCCTCCTCACTCCTCTTCACTCCTCCTCCTCCTCCTCACTCCTCCTCCTCACTCCTCTTCACTCCTCCTCCTCCTCACTCCTCCTCCTCCCTCCTCACTCCTCCTCCTCCTCCTCCTCCTCACTCCTCCTCCTCACTCCTCCTCCTCCTCCTCCTCCTCCTCACTCCTCCTCCTCACTCCTCTTCCTCACTCCTCCTCCTCCTCCTCCTCCTCACTCCTCCTCCTCCTCCTCACTCCTCACTCCTCACTCCTCCTCCTCACTCCTCACTCCTCACTCCTCCTCCGAAGCCATTACGACCAGAACCCGACCCGGGATCGTGGTCCAGTCCAGGAACGTTTGGGAAACATTGCGTCACATGTCACTCATGAGTTACTGTAACCTGAAGGTCGTTAGAAGAAGTTTGTTCTCGGACCAGAAGAACTTCTGCTCGACGACAGAACCGACACATGGAAGGTTCAACAGAACCATCTGTCAATCAAACACGTGAACTGAACTGAGGACGTTCTCGAGGTCAACGATTGACCTTGAACGACCTCTGACCGTCACCACTGTCACCAGAACCTAAACATACATGTAGGTGTGCGACTCTGGACTCCTGGACTCACATGTTTATCCGAGGCAGGTTCTCCGGGCGGCAGTGACCCGGGGCTCAGCACAGGGGAGCTCGCTGGACTGCACAGTTCAGGGAAGGGGTTCGGTATGGCTGGTAGAGATGAAGTCCTGAGCTGCTGCTCCACCTCCTGCAGCCTCCTGGACGACAGAGAACCATTGAAGTCAAGATGAGGAACTTGAAGTAGAAAGTAAAAGGTGCAGATCTAAGAGTATTGATGGAGTTTAGAGTTTAGCAAGTTAGCATTTATGTTTGATGTTGAGTCAGAACATTCTTAATTCTCAAGCTTCATTTCAAGTGTTTTGACGAAAATGACATCAAGGATAAAGATGTGTGTTGATAAATATCACAAAAGGGTCAACGATACAATATATAGTGATAGTGTAGTAACAAGTATATATGTGTAGTATTGTCCAGTACTTGACTCTGGTGTTGTGATAGTGTAGTAACAAGTATATATGTGTAGTATTGTCCAGTACTTGACTCTGGTGTTGTGATAGTGTAGTAACAAGTATATTTGTGTAGTATTGTCCAGTACTTGACTCTGGTGTTGTGATAGTGTAGTAACAAGCATATATGTGTAGTATTGTCCAGTACTTGACTGGTTTTGTGATAGTGTAGTAACAAGTATATATGTGTAGTATTGTCCAGTACTTGACTCTGGTGGTGTGATAGTGTAGTAACAAGTATATATGTGTAGTATTGTCCAGTACTTGACTCTGGTGTTGTGATAGTGTAGTAACAAGTATATATGTGTAGTATTGTCCAGTACTTGACTCTGGTGTTATGATAGTGTAGTAACAAGTATATACGTGTAGTATTGTCCTGTACTTGACTCTGGTGTTGTGATAGTGTAGTAACAATGTGTAGTATTGTCCAGTACTTGACTCTGGTGTTGTGATAGTGTAGTAACAAGTATATATGTGTAGTATTGTCCAGTACTTGACTCTGGTGTTGTGATAGTGTAGTAACAAGTACATATGTGTAGTATTGTCCAGTACTTGACTCTGGTGTTGTGATAGTGTAGTAACAAGTATATATGTTTAGTATTGTCCAGTACTTGACTCTGGTGTTGTGATAGTGTAGTAACAAGTATATATGTGTCGTATTGTCCAGTACTTGACTCTGGTGTTGTGATAGTGTAGTAACAAGTATATATGTGTCGTATTGTCCAGTACTTGACTCTGGTGTTGTGATAGTGTAGTAACAAGTATATATGTGTAGTATTGTCCAGTACTTGACTCTGGTGTTGTGATAGTGTAGTAACAAGTATTTATGTGTAGTATTGTCCAGTACTTGACTCTGGTGTTGTGATAGTGTAGTAACAAGTATATATGTGTAGTATTGTCCAGTACTTGACTCTGGTGTTGTGATAGTGTAGTAACAAGTATATATGTGTAGTATTGTCCAGTACTTGACTCTGGTGTTGTGATAGTGTAGTAACAAGTATATATGTGTAGTATTGTCCAGTACTTGACTCTGGTTTTGTGATAGTGTAGTAACAAGTATATATGTGTAGTATTGTCCAGTACTTGACTCTGGTGTTGTGATAGTGTAGTAACAAGTATATATGTGTAGTATTGTCCAGTACTTGACTCTGGTGTTGTGATAGTGTAGTAACAATGTGTAGTATTGTCCAGTACTTGACTCTGGTGTTGTGATAGTGTAGTAACAAGTATATATGTGTAGTATTGTCCAGTACTTGACTCTGGTGTTGTGATAGTGTAGTAACAAGTATATATGTGTAGTATTGTCCAGTACTTGACTCTGGTGTTGTGATAGTGTAGTAACAAGTATATATGTGTAGTATTGTCCAGTACTTGACTCTGTTGTTTTGATAGCCATTATTTACTTCACTTGTGTCAGGCCTGCAACATTAGTTTTTTTTCTTTTTTAAAACCGATACAGTATTGTCAAAAAAAGAATATTTAAGTGCCTTAATGAATATTTCTTCTAATCAAGGACTTTTGTTTTTGGGGTCGAGGTCACACTCGTCCCTAGAGGTCGGGGTCACGACACGGGAAAGCGAAGTCAACTGTCAAGAAGAGGCGTCACGAGGGCAGAAGAATGAAGCGTCTCTGAGCAACATCTCATGTCTGTTTCCGTCTGATCTCTGGTAACGAAGCGTCTCTGCGAGGAAATCTCAGACCCCTGCAGCCGCGGCTACAGTACTGCAGTATTCATGGGCATCAATATATAATGAACACATTACTTTTAAGCTGTTTTCAAATTAGCTGCACGCGGCGCAAGTTAGCGGAGGCTCTGACAGAAGATCATGAAACTTTCAGGATCCAAAAGGTTCTTCTCCACGAGCGGGTCATTTTGTGAACACGAGTTCAGACGATCGCGGTGGAATAACTTGTGCAGACTTTCCTTCTCCCGCCTCCGTCAGAACCGGCTCCACAGAACCCGAGTTCAAAAGGGAAACGACTGTTTGATGTCGTCCCATCTGGGCTGAGAACGGGTTACGCAGAGGTCACTGAATAATAAGATCTGAGTGTGTTTGTGAGCAGAGAAGACAGAACCGTGACTCCAGGAGAACCACCAGCAGCACCAGACTCTAATGACGACCTGCAGTTCTCCAGGAGGCCATGGATGGACTTCAGAAGAGACCACAACGTTCCTAAGGTTTCTACCCTGGAGCCTCTTTATTGTTCAATCAAACACAGAAGGTCAGTAACAGGTACAGTAGTATGAAATACTGCAGTTTTCTGACTATAAAGAGCAGCCCGGTAGCATTACTCCAGGAGGCTATGCTGCATTACTCCGCGAGGCTAGGTGGCGTTACTCCGCGAGGCTAGGCGGCGTTACTCCGCGAGGCTAGGCGGCGTTACTCCGCGAGGCTAGGCGGCGTTACTCCGCGAGGCTAGGCGGCGTTACTCCGCGAGGCTAAGGGGCGTTACCCCGCGAGGCTAAGCGGCGTTACCCCGCGAGGCTAGGCGGCGTTACTCCGCGAGGCTAGGCGGCATTACTCCGCGAGGCTAGGCGGCATTACTCCGCGAGGCTAAGCGGCATTACTCCGCGAGGCTACGCTGCATTACTCCGCGAGGCTACGCTGCATTACTCCGGGAGGCTAAGCGGCATTACTCCGCGAGGCTACGCTGCATTACTCCGCGAGGCTAAGCGGCATTACTCCGCGAGGCTACGCGGCATTACTCCGCGAGGCTACGCGGCATTACTCCGCGAGGCTACGCGGCATTACTCCGCGAGGCTACGCGGCATTCCTCCGCGAGGCTACGCGGCATTCCTCCGCGAGGCTACGCGGCATTCCTCCGCGAGGCTACGCGGCATTCCTCCGCGAGGCTACGCGGCATTCCTCCGCGAGGCTACGCGGCATTCCTCCGCGAGGCTACGCGGCATTCCTCCGCGACATTCCTCCGCGAGGCTACGCGGCATTCCTCCGCGAGGCTAGGCGGCATTACTCCGCGAGGCTACGCGGTTTTACTCCGCGAGGCTAAGCGGCATTACTCCGCGAGGCTACGCGGCATTACTCCGCGAGGCTACGCTGCATTACTCCGCGAGGCTATGCTGCATTACTCCGTGAGGCTACGCTGCATTACTCCGCGAGGCTACGCTGCATTACTCCGCGAGGCTACGCGGCATTACTCCGCGAGGCTACGCGGCATTACTCCGCGAGGCTACGCTGCATTACTCCGCGAGGCTACGCTGCGTTACTCCGCGAGGCTACGCTGCGTTACTCCGCGAGGCTACGCTGCGTTACTCCGCGAGGCTACGCTGCGTTACTCCGCGAGGCTACGCTGCGTTACTCCGCGAGGCTAGGCAGCGTTACTCCGCGAGGCTACGCTGCATTACTCCGCGAGGCTACGCTGCATTACTCCGCGAGGCTACGCTGCATTACTCCGCGAGGCTACGCGGCATTACTCCGCGAGGCTACGCTGCATTACTCCGCGAGGCTACGCTGCATTACTCCGCGAGGCTACGCTGCATTACTCCGCGAGGCTACGCTGCATTACTCCGCGAGGCTACGCTGCATTACTCCGCGAGGCTACGCTGCATTACTCCGCGAGGCTACGCCGTCAGTCGTGTGTCAATCAAAACAGCTGATTTGGTGTTTGAAGATAAAAATCATGAAATGTTGTAAGAAGTGACGTCACAGATGTTTGTTGTAAACTCATGTTAGGAATTTAAAGTTATTTAACGTGTGCAAATGTTTTTTCTGTTCATTTATTTACTTGTATCCTGCCTGAACAAGGTACATGAAGTAATACACATGAGGAATTCTCAATATATGTAGAAATAAATAGATGTTTTGTTGTCGTGAGATCATTTGAGGTTAAGATCCTGAGGGTTCTCCTGGAAACAAGAGCTTCATTCAGGCTCTGAGTATCAACCTTTTATTAAGAACATGGTTTATGAGTCAATGATCTTATCAGAGCCTCCAGATAAGAACCTAGACTACACTTGACAATAAAACTAACTTTTCTGGGTCAACATCAAAGCAACACAAACTCAGTTCTTCTGCCAATGATCTGCCAGAGCAGGTCTGCGCTCTCTGAGTGCTTTCATGACACAAACAGATGCTTTTATTTTGTTGACCGTCTCTCCTGCTCGAGCTGCACTGAGCTGAATTTATGAACTTACAAGATAATTACTCTGAGTGTGAGGGCGACACCTGGTGGTCAAAAGTGAGCATAGTTACGATCATGTAAATCTTCTACACATGAACGATCACTTGTGAACAAGATCCCGAACCATTCATCACATGTAGCAGCTGGTTCTACATCAGTCGCGTTCAACTCCCTCAGGGGCCACATTTACATGTCATTAATAAATCAAAATGAATCATTTTTTAAAATGTATTTTCAATTTTAAAGTTATAATAATAATTAATATGTTTGTTATTAGTTTTTAGTTTTTTTAGGGGCAATTAATAAGAAATAAAAGGAGAGAAAAATCCAGTAATAAATCAAAATCAATCATTTTTTTGCCTTTATTTTAACTTTTAAAGTTTTAATAATAATATATGTTTGTTATTAGCTTTTAGTTCCTTTAGGGGCAATTAATGTCAACAAAAAATACAAAAGTCGTAAAACATTGACAGACTTCTAATGAAATAATCAAAACATATTAGTTTCTACATGACCTTTGACCTCACGAGGGCCCCATGAACACAGTACCTGACGGCGAGGATGTGCATGGGCTGCGAGCGCCTCAGGCTGGCTTGAGGCGAGTCCGTGGACGAGGACGACGAGGACGCCGGCTCCGGGGACGCATGGCTGAGCCGGTGAGGGCGCAGCTGGATGTGCTGCGAGGCCGGAGGGTGGAGCACGAGGCCGGAGGTCGACGTCTGACCGTTGTGCAGCAGCGGCGTGGACTCGGCCTGCTGACCACTGCAGTTGGAGTATAGACTCTCCAGCGAGGAGTTCATGTCATTGACCAGCGCCTCCAAGTCCACATCGTCCTCTGGAAGAAGAACGTCGACGAGTCAAAACACACGTGTAGTTCCAGCAGCTGCCGGTAGAGGTCAGCACAGTGCACCGCGATATGAGGAAAGAAAACTTTTTCCTTTAATATCGTTTTTTTCTATAATTGATTTTGTACTAACAAGATGTGCTTTAATATTTGAGATCATTTCACACGTCAATGTTAACAATTCTTGTTAAAATAACCTCAGATTTTCACAGAATGTTTAAAAAAAGTTCAAGACTTTATATTTTTTACTTTTGTTCCCTTTCCAGGTCGAGTCAAGCTACTCAAGTCATGACCTGATAGCTAGAAAATAAACAAGTGTGAAGATATGGAAGAAAAATATTTGCAATACAGAGATTAAAAAAAAACAACACATTTTTTCATCGGTGAGTCTTTCGTCCACTAAGATTCTCTCGTTACGTAAATAAAATTCAAAAACCTCGGAAAAGAGAATCTTATGAGAGAACTATGAGAGTGAGAATTTATTTTAAAGTCTAGTGACTATAAAGAGTAAAAATAAAACCTGGACATTTGCTGCTCAACGAAAAGGAAAACAGTAAAAATGAATCATGTAATTAAAAATGTATCTTTAGTTGTATTTTGTCTGTTACGACACAATTAAAACTCAGTGATGTTGAATAAACAAGTTTTGTGACGAGAAGATTTATATTTATTCTACGGCTTTACAATCAAATAAACCCTGTTAAGCCTGAATATAAATATAGTCATGAAGAAATAAACAATAATAACACATTTGATTGTAAAGTGCAATTTACATGGATTCTTCTAAAACAATAATTTAAAACAAGGATATTAATTAAACAATAGTATTAAGAATGAAAACAAACAGTTTTGAGACAATATATAAAAGTTTGTACTGAATAAAAGTAAGTAAGTAAGTCATTTTTATTTATATAGAGCTTTTCCAGACCAGGGTCACAAAGCGCTTAAACCATCAAAACAATATTCAATAAAGTATATACTTTAAAGATCAAGATAATACTGAGAACAACACAGGAGTCTCAGAGGATCAAGTAAAAGCCTGAATGAATAAAATGTCTTAAGATGTTTCTTGAAGGATGTCTTGAGATTCATTTTAAAACATTTGCTGCATTGAGGATTAATATAATTACATCATATAAATTGAGGAAAAGTTCATAAAGTTCATAAAGTCGTGGGAAAAGTGATGCAGAAAATGGATCAGGAAACAAGACATAAATAAACCAGGATCATATTTACGGTCAAGTGTCGAGTCAAAATAATTGTGTTTTGAACAAGTGTCGACACACATGAAGCCGATGCACCGGCGCACACACACACACACACACACACACACACACACACACTCACACACACACCAGATGACCCGAATCCACACAAACCTGTTCCCCTGAAGAGCTGGATCAGCACGAGCGCCTCGACTAGAACATTGTGCTGCAGGCAAATCTCGGGGATTACTGGTTCAAGCTCAGACCTGCCTCAACACTTGCACTGTTAGGACCGAGTCGCTCCAGAATCCAGCGCCTGCATCGAGCCCTTTATTCTTCCACGCAGATATGAAATCAAAACGAAACTTCTCAGGAGAAATCAAGCCTCAAAGTTGGCGTGAAAAAACCTTCGGGCCCTTTTGAGACTCATGGAGATTTTTGGCAGAAAACTCTTGTTTAATCGCTTCATACTGCGAAAGTTTTGTCCTCTATGGGCACGAAAACTCTGCTCTGTGCTCATCATGATCTCCACTGGTCGATGAATTATTCCTGGTTAGGAGGATGAAGCTCATGAATTCATCATCACAGGCTCGTCTGAGCTGCTGCGCTCCAGAGAACCACTAGGGGGAGTCGAGACTCCAGGAGACTCCTGCGAGGAAGCTTCAGGAGCTTCTTTCTCGCTCATTATTTCAATTTAATTGATCGCTGAATTGCAATATTTTATTCAATTTAAAGCCCGGAGGCAGACGTCCTGCTCACATCACACACCTCATTAGCAGCCGAGAACACTGAGATCACTCTGAACTTCAGCAGAACTTTCCATCAGACCAGACTCCAGTGAGGAAGAAAAATAGATTTACCATATAAAGCAACTTCTTTTTACACTGTACATCGATTTTAACTTTTAAATCATCTTTGTTTATTTCTATACATATATTTTGGTTTATATTTATTTAAGTAAATATGTTTAATATGAAATAATTCACAATTAAACTATTATACTTACTTAAGATTAACAATAATATAATATCCATGTTTGTTTTAGTGATTCACTGTAACGTCTAGCTGGGAAATGTCACTACTTCGTACACAGCTAAAGAAGGAGATCCTGGCCATAACTGAGGACAAGAGGATACAGCTGACTTCGGCTGATTTAAAAGGTGATGCTTGGACATATTTTGGTTTTCAGGTCGATTAACACGACCAAAAGAGTGTGGAGCAATATCAGGGTGTCACCAGAATTCAGTATTATAAAATGATGCAAGTGTATAAAATATATTGAATCTTATCATGCGTTGAATATATCATATTGAATTGTATCATGAGTTGAATATATCGTATTAAATTGTATCGTGAGTTGAATATATCGTATTGAATTGTATCATGAGTTGAATATATCGTATTGAATTGTATCGTGAGTTGAATATATCGTATTGAATTGTATCGTGAGTTGAATATATCGTATTGAATTGTATCGTGAGTTGAATATATCGTATTGAATTGTATCGTGAGTTGAATATATCGTATTGAATGGTATCGTGAGTTGAATATATCGTATTGAATTGTATCATGAGTTGAATATATCGTATTGAATTGTATCGTGAGTTGAATATATTGTATTGAATTGTATCGTGAGTTGAATATATCGTATTGAATTGTATCGTGAGTTGAATATATCATATTGAATTATATCATGAGTTGAATATATCAAATTGAATTATATCATGAGTTGAATATATCGTATTGAATTATATCATGAGTTGAATATATCATATTGAATTATATCATGAGTTGAATATATCGTATTGAATTGTATCGTGAGTTGAATATATCGTATTGAATTGTATCGTGAGTTGAATATATCGTATTGAATTGTATCGTGAGTTGAATATATCATATTGAATTGTATCATGAGTTGAGTATATCGTATTGAATTGTATCGTGAGTTGAATATATCGTATTGAATTGTATCGTGAGTTGAATATATCGTATTGAATTGTATCATGAGTTGAATATATCGTATTGAATTGTATCGTGAGTTGAATATATTGTATTGAATTGTATCGTGAGTTGAATATATTGTATTGAATTATATCATGAGTTGAATATATCGTATTGAATTGTATCATGAGTTGAATATATCGTATTGAATTGTATCATGAGTTGAATATATCGTATTGAATTGTATCGTGAGTTGAATATATCGTATTGAATTGTATCGTGAGTTGAATATATCGTATTGAATTGTATCGTGAGTTGAATATATCGTATTGAATTGTATCGTGAGTTGAATATATCGTATTGAATTGTATCGTGAGTTGAATATATCGTATTGAATTGTATCGTGAGTTGAATATATCGTATTGAATTGTATCATGAGTTGAATATATCGTATTGAATTGTATCGTGAGTTGAATATATCGTATTGAATTGTATCGTGAGTTGAATATATTGTATTGAATTGTATCGTGAGTTGAATATATCGTATTGAATGGTATCGTGAGTTGAATATATCGTATTGAATTGTATCATGAGTTGAATATATCGTATTGAATTGTATCGTGAGTTGAATATATTGTATTGAATTGTATCGTGAGTTGAATATATCGTATTGAATTGTATCGTGAGTTGAATATATCATATTGAATTATATCATGAGTTGAATATATCATATTGAATTATATCATGAGTTGAATATATCGTATTGAATTATATCATGAGTTGAATATATCGTATTGAATTGTATCGTGAGTTGAATATATCGTATTGAATTGTATCGTGAGTTGAATATATCGTATTGAATTGTATCATGAGTTGAATATATCGTATTGAATTGTATCATGAGTTGAGTATATCGTATTGAATTGTATCGTGAGTTGAATATATCGTATTGAATTGTATCGTGAGTTGAATATATTGTATTGAATTATATCATGAGTTGAATATATCGTATTGAATTGTATCATGAGTTGAATATATCATATTGAATTGTATCATGAGTTGAATATATCGTATTGAATTGTATCGTGAGTTGAATATATCGTATTGAATTGTATCATGAGTTGAATATATCGTATTGAATTGTATCGTGAGTTGAATATATCGTATTGAATTGTATCGTGAGTTGAATATATCGTATTGAATTGTATCGTGAGTTGAATATATCGTATTGAATTGTATCGTGAGTTGAATATATCGTATTGAATTGTATCGTGAGTTGAATATATCGTATTGAATTGTATCGTGAGTTGAATATATCGTATTGAATTGTATCGTGAGTTGAATATATCGTATTGAATTGTATCGTGAGTTGAATATATCGTATTGAATTGTATCGTGAGTTGAATATATCATATTGAATTATATCATGAGTTGAATATATCAAATTGAATTATATCATGAGTTGAATATATCGTATTGAATTATATCATGAGTTGAATATATCATATTGAATTATATCATGAGTTGAATATATCGTATTGAATTGTATCGTGAGTTGAATATATCGTATTGAATTGTATCGTGAGTTGAATATATCGTATTGAATTGTATCGTGAGTTGAATATATCATATTGAATTGTATCATGAGTTGAGTATATCGTATTGAATTGTATCGTGAGTTGAATATATCGTATTGAATTGTATCGTGAGTTGAATATATCGTATTGAATTGTATCATGAGTTGAATATATCGTATTGAATTGTATCGTGAGTTGAATATATTGTATTGAATTGTATCGTGAGTTGAATATATTGTATTGAATTATATCATGAGTTGAATATATCGTATTGAATTGTATCATGAGTTGAATATATCGTATTGAATTGTATCATGAGTTGAATATATCGTATTGAATTGTATCGTGAGTTGAATATATCGTATTGAATTGTATCGTGAGTTGAATATATCGTATTGAATTGTATCGTGAGTTGAATATATCGTATTGAATTGTATCGTGAGTTGAATATATCGTATTGAATTGTATCGTGAGTTGAATATATCGTATTGAATTGTATCGTGAGTTGAATATATCGTATTGAATTGTATCATGAGTTGAATATATCGTATTGAATTGTATCGTGAGTTGAATATATCGTATTGAATTGTATCGTGAGTTGAATATATCGTATTGAATTGTATCGTGAGTTGAATATATTGTATTGAATTGTATCGTGAGTTGAATATATCGTATTGAATGGTATCGTGAGTTGAATATATCGTATTGAATTGTATCATGAGTTGAATATATCGTATTGAATTGTATCGTGAGTTGAATATATTGTATTGAATTGTATCGTGAGTTGAATATATCGTATTGAATTGTATCGTAAGTTGAATATATCATATTGAATTATATCATGAGTTGAATATATCATATTGAATTATATCATGAGTTGAATATATCGTATTGAATTATATCATGAGTTGAATATATCGTATTGAATTGTATCGTGAGTTGAATATATCGTATTGAATTGTATCGTGAGTTGAATATATCGTATTGAATTGTATCATGAGTTGAATATATCGTATTGAATTGTATCATGAGTTGAGTATATCGTATTGAATTGTATCGTGAGTTGAATATATCGTATTGAATTGTATCGTGAGTTGAATATATTGTATTGAATTATATCATGAGTTGAATATATCGTATTGAATTGTATCATGAGTTGAATATATCATATTGAATTGTATCATGAGTTGAATATATCGTATTGAATTGTATCGTGAGTTGAATATATCGTATTGAATTGTATCATGAGTTGAATATATCGTATTGAATTGTATCGTGAGTTGAATATATCGTATTGAATTGTATCGTGAGTTGAATATATCGTATTGAATTGTATCGTGAGTTGAATATATCGTATTGAATTGTATCGTGAGTTGAATATATCGTATTGAATTGTATCGTGAGTTGAATATATCGTATTGAATTGTATCGTGAGTTGAATATATCGTATTGAATTGTATCGTGAGTTGAATATATCGTATTGAATTGTATCGTGAGTTGAATATATCGTATTGAATTGTATCGTGAGTTGAATATATTGTATTGAATTATATCGTGAGTTGAATATATCGTATTGAATTGTATCATGAGTTGAATATATCGTATTGAATTGTATCGTGAGTTGAATATATCGTATTGAATTGTATCGTGAGTTGAATATATCGTATTGAATTGTATCATGAGTTGAATATATTGTATGGAATTGTATCGTGAGTTGAATATATCGTATTGAATTGTATCGTGAGTTGAATATATCGTATTGAATTGTATCGTGAGTTGAATATATCGTATTGAATTGTATCGTGAGTTGAATATATCGTATTGAATTGTATCGTGAGTTGAATATATCGTATTGAATTGTATCGTGAGTTGAATATATCGTATTGAATTGTATCGTGAGTTGAATATATCGTATTGAATTGTATCGTGAGTTGAATATATTGTATTGAATTATATCGTGAGTTGAATATATCGTATTGAATTGTATCATGAGTTGAATATATCGTATTGAATTGTATCGTGAGTTGAATATATCGTATTGAATTGTATCGTGAGTTGAATATATCGTATTGAATTGTATCGTGAGTTGAATATATCGTATTGAATTGTATCGTGAGTTGAATATATCGTATTGAATTGTATCATGAGTTGAATATATCGTATTGAATTGTATCGTGAGTTGAATATATCGTATTGAATTGTATCGTGAGTTGAATATATCGTATTGAATTGTATCGTGAGTTGAATATATCGTATTGAATGGTATATAAGAAATATAGTTGACTGAATTAGTAGTTGGCAACAGGTCCAGGTCAGTGGATTCAAGTCGGACACACATGACGCACAACTGTTCCTTCAGCAAACACACACCAGGAGAATCAGCAAATATTCCTGCAGATGTTATCGTGGTTCCTGGAAATGTTCTGCTGAACTCGTATCACAGCGGCTGTGAATCGGAGCCGGTTAATCCGCAGGTATTAATAGTGGCAGGTAAGCTGGAGCAGCTACTTATAGATAACCTAGAGAGCTATATGGCTCAGTGCTCAGGGAACGATGAGGAGAAGGATGAATAGATGGTTCAAGAGTTCTTCATCTGAGGCGGTCGATCACGCTGGTCGATGATCAAGACCTTCTTCGTGAGACGTGCAGCAGAGTCAGGACTTAACCCTCAGAACAAACATCCTGCTCGATAACCTCCTGAACGTTAGCTTCATGGCTCAGAGACACGTCTGCACCTCAATGCTGCACCCACAGGACTCCAGAGACTCAGTAACGCTCTTATTCTGAAAATAATTTTGACCTAAAATGTCTAAATAACCATCTGGATCCACAAACATCTTGAAGGACTCGTCACTCTCAGTGCATTGATATTTTTAATGCTTCAACAACTATAAAAAAATTAACAAGTGAAGAATCGTTGGGTCATTGCAAACACTCGCTGACAGTAGGAGTGTGAGGAAATATTGATACACGTAAATATCACGATATTTTGTTCACGATACTTTATCAGTATTCAACAGCCATGTATCGATTATTTGATTTTGTGACCCCTTTTTTGACTTTCAAATAATACTTTTTTCATAGTTGTTTTAGGGTTTATATTTCAATAAGGTGAGTGTAAAATTTTAATAAATACATTCATTCACAATTGTTTTGCAAATGTACTTCCGGCCTCTAGATGGCAGAATTACGTCCTCCACAACTAGAGGAACAATACAATCCTGGCGATGACTGAGGACGAGAGGATACAGTGACATATTTTGGTTTGAACATAAATTAAAGCAGTTACGACTTCGTCAAAAGTCTCTAAATTCAAACACCAGAGTCAAGAACTGGACAATACTACACATATATACTTATTACTACACTATCACAACACCAGAGTCAAGTACTGGACAATACTACACATATATACTTGTTACTACACTATCACAACACCAGAGTCAAGTACTGAACAATACTACACATATATACTTGTTACTACACTATCACAACATCAGAGTCAAGTACTCGACAATACTACACATATATCCTTGTTACTACACTATCACAACACCAGAGTCAAGTACTGGACAATACTACACATATATACTTGTTACTAAACTATCACAACACCAGAGTCAAGTACTGGACAATACTACACATATATACTTGTTACTACACTATCACAACACCAGAGTCAAGTACTGGACAATACTACACATATATACTTGTTACTACACTATCACAACACCAGAGTCAAGTACTGGACAATACTACACATATATACTTGTTACTACACTATCACAACACCAGAGTAAAGTACTGGACAATACCACACATATATCTTTGTTACTACACTATCACTATATATAATAACGTGATGCGTATTAAATAAATAGATTCTTGACAAAACAAACTCCAACTCATGACAACAAAAACATTAAAATAAAACCTTAACAATTCAAGATAATTTGGCAGAAGTCAAGTATTGAACTAACGCCCATCGATCTCTACCAAGTCTTAAGTTAACACAACTGATTAAACACTGACTACACATTCAACACAATCATTACACGTGTTTGGTTAGTTCAGGTCAGCAGCAATGAGAGACCATGCAAGTCAATGATGCAAGTAAGTAAGTAAGTAAGTAATATTTGTAGATCTTTTCCAGACCAGGGTCACAAAGCGCTTGAACAATCAAAACAATATACAATAAAATAAGTATTTAAAATATCAAGATAAAACAAAGACAAACACAAGAATCTCAGAAAATCACCTTCACATCCTGAACCTCATAACCATCAATCTTACACAACCATACACTCCTTGGCAGGGGCAACAAACGATCATCTGGTGGTGGGGGGGGGGCTCTCTGAGTACTAATGTAGTCGTGGTCGTATGTTGTCGTATGTTTGGTATCAAGCACATGGTGATCTGAACACGTCATGGCAGGTTCAATTAGGTGTAAAATTGGAGCCACTATGTTTCCATGAAGCGTCTATTGTGCGCCTCACGTATGTAACGCACATACCAACTGTAAGAACCATCAGTTCCGCACCAACATCTCTGGTAATTAGGCGACGAGGCCGGCGCCGATCCATACGGTTTGCTAATCTGCCTGTGCATTGATGCTCACGTCTTATAGGAGGCGTCCATGGACATGTGCTATAGACCAGCATGTCGGACGCTAAAGTGTGTCACGGCGGCGCACAAAGCCTCGGGTGACGGCGCGACACACCCACCGCCGGGCCACCATCCGATAGGTCCGGAGAGGGTGGGAGTGTCGGAACCAGAACACGAGACGGAGGGAGGGAACAGGATGAAGGGAGCGAGAGAGAGAGAGTCAATAAAGGGAGAAAGAGAGTCTTATTAAAGAAAGTGTGGAGGGGGAGCTGGTTCACACGGGGTGAGGCCACTACAGCCCGAACCTCAACAACTATTAATAGAACGCTTCCTAATAACAGGCGTGTTTCTAAATGTTTGCTCAAGAGCAGGATAAATTTATCCATGACGGGGTTTCAACACAGTTACAACAACCTGGTTTTTTTTCATCGCTAGATCCAGAATCAACACAAACACTCGGAGGAGAAAACACACGAAAACATGTCGATCCTGGACTCGCTGAAGGAATTTAAAGATATTAGGAGCAAATGTTGGAGCTTAACGGGCGATTGAGTCTCAATTTAAAAAAGCATTTTAAATTATTTATTATTTTAGATTCTTGAGGATTTTTCTGTTACTGTTCTCACTTCCATAAACACGTCGATGATGTTAGTTCAGTTAATTGATTCAACTTCATAAAAAAAGCTTTTTTAGAAACAATGACAAGAATCTTCTTCAATCTTCTGTCAAATTTCCATACTTGAGAAAATAGAATTTGCTTCTATTGGTGGTGCAAGAAAATATCCATACACTTAAATATTGTCTTTCTCTATTCAAAATAGATATTTAAAATCACTGAATTGATACTTAGAAAAATATTATTATTATGATTTATTGGACTGCATTTTTTTTAGTTCGTTTTAAAGTTTATAATTGAAAAAAAGTGTATTAAAGAAATAATTCCCTCCTTTAATATTATATATTTACAAAAGAAACAAAGCAGTTCATTTTTCTGTTTGCTCAAAATCTTCCTGCCTCTTGATGGCAGCAGTTGTTACGTCCACAGCTAAAGGAAGAATGATGACTGAGGACGAGAGGATACAGTCCAGCAGCTTTTAAAGCTGATGTTTGGACATATTTTGGTTTGAATACAAATGAAAGTAGTTACGACTTCATCAAGAGTCATGTGGTCTGTAAATACTACAACACCAGAGTCAAGTACTGGACAATACTACACATATATACTTGTTACTACACTATCACAACACCAGAGTCAAGTACTGGACAATACTACACATATATACTTGTTACTACACTATCACAACACCAGAGTCAATTACTGGACAATACTACACATATATACTTGTTACTACACTATCACAACACCAGAGTCAAGTACTGAACAATACTACACATATATACTTGTTACTACACTATCACAACACCAGAGTCAAGTACTGGACAATACTACACATATATACTTGTTACTACACTATCACAACACCAGAGTCCAGTACTGGACAATACTACACATATATACTTGTTACTACACTATCACAACACCAGAGTCAAGTACTGGACAATACTACACATACATACTTGTTACTACACTATCACAACACCAGAGTCCAGTACTGGACAATACTACACATATATACTTGTTACTACACTATCACAACACCAGAGTCAAGTACTGGACAATACTACACATACATACTTGTTACTACACTATCACAACACCAGAGTCAAGTACTGGACAATACTACACATACATACTTGTTACTACACTATCACAACACCAGAGTCCAGTACTGGACAATACTACACATATATACTTGTTACTACACTATCACAACACCAGAGTCCAGTACTGGACAATACTACACATACATACTTGTTACTACACTATCACAACACCAGAGTCCAGTACTGGACAATACTACACATACATACTTGTTACTACACTATCACGATATATAGCAGGATACTTGACTCTCCTTCTCTGGTTCCTCTGACATCATCTTTCATCGACGACATAAATAACAGCTCGACCTCCAACATGAGACAGCAAAGGCAAGAGGGGGTTTTTAGAATGTGGGACTCGCACTCGCAGCTCAACAGTGTGTTCATTGTGAAGAGTTTGAAAACATGTTTCTCAGTGACATGTTGCTGGATCAACCGAAAACAAAAACAAATTATATTTAACAATAGATTCACGTCAAGACTTGACCAACAAACATCAAACATCATCCTCTAACAGTCGTTCCTCATCAACGCTTTCTTCACTTCAAGACTATGTTCTCTTCTCTGGTGTTTCAGACAAAATCATCACTTTCAACCAGAACAAGAACAAAGTTGCCAACTATGAGCAGAAAAAGAACATTTCTGTTTTTCATTCACTGGCTTCTCATGATCTTTACAGGTTTGTTTACCAGTTTTTTACTCAAGTATCGACTCTTGGATCTTCAAGTAGTGAGTTTTTTTGATCTCTTGGTAAAAGAAAAAACAGAAAAGCCTCTTAGATTTATTACAGCCTGTGTCACAGTGTTTTTTAAGAATCATCTTTGTTGTCGTTACAAAAACGGATATTCATTTATTAACTTATTGATTATCAATTATCTGACTTTTAATGGTCATTATTACAACAGAACATTTCATATCATCTTCCAGAGTCTCTACACATGTATCGTCAACCGTTTGAGTAAAAATGACTCTTGATCCATCGTTACACAGAGAATCACAACCTTTGAGTTGTTAACACCAGACAGCATTTGTGTTGATACATGAAAAAAAAACTTTGGGAAATGAGGGTTTCAGTCGCCACACAGCAGCCGACAAAAGTACCAAGAACATTATGCACTCGGATCAATGATACCCAGATGATAATCAAGAAATGAATCAAAATGAGTACCGTATTTTCCGCACTATAAGGCGAACATAAAAGCCTTTATATTTCTTAAAAAACGACAGTTTGCCTTATAATCCAGAGCGCCTTATATATGAAGATCATGACTCTGGGCCGACTGAGCCGACACGCCGAGGGCGGGATTACGTCATTGCGTCATCACGGGGGTGGGCTTTATGACCCAAGTCACATCATGGTGGACGTCTATGGAGTAAGATTACTGCCACCGTTTTGAGCGAGTGTGTCTTGGTTGTTGTACACTCAAAATCACTCTGCGGCGCTCCAAATCAGTCATACACGTGCATTCAACATGTCATACACGTGCGCTCTAGCCGTCATACACGCGCTCAACTTTTGTCTTCTCACAACACAGTCTCACGCGCTGCTGCTTGAAGCCTTTTAAACATCATCTGAACATCGTTACCATGGGAGTGAACGGAGTTTTCAGAACACTTAATAAAATTTGACTTTATCCGTTTCCTTGAATTTCTGGAACTCCTGTGTTGTTCTCAGTATTATCTTGATCTTTAAAGTATGTCCTTTTTTGAGTATTGTTTTGATTGTTTAAGCGCTTTGTGACCCTGGTCTCGAAAAGCGCTATATAAGTAAATATTACTTACTTACTTATTGTTCACGTTTCCTTTAGCTCAGCTTTATCTAGTGGATGATAACACAACCCCAGTCAAACTCTATCTTTTATTCTATGCGCCTTATAATCCGGTGCAAACTATTTATGAAAACACTTCTAAAATAGGCCATTCATTGGAGGTGCAGAAAATACGGTAAATAAAATGTATAAAAACAGCATCAAGAGACAGGAAACAACAATCGCCACAACTTCAAAAGAGGAAAAGATTCAGACCTGCGACGTGACAAAGCTTCATTGTTCCAGATATTAGCGGCTTTACCCAAGTTTGACCTTCAGTGCAGACCCGGCGAGCAGCAGGTCACTTTATTAAATCCAAGAAAATTAAAAAAGGCTGCCTGGAAAATGTGTTTAATACCATCACCAGGGATTATCAAGCTTTAATACAACGTCGATGTAGTAACAAGACGTGAGTATTTGGCTCCGTGTTCTCAGGATCCTTCGTTTCAATGGTTTTACACGATGGTCTCAAAGTCAACTGCTGGGGTCCCTCAACATGGGCTGATCCTGCAGAACCACAATGAGATTTCTGCTCCATTTATTTCCCATGTTCCGGACAAACGCTCTAATTCACTTGTTGAGTCGCCGCAGACCCGCCGCCCCCCCTGGACTCCCATGCTGGGCCAATATTGTGCTTAAATCTCATGCTCCGATTGTCCTGAACCCGGCGCGCTACAATGAGATGGCGGCGTTGTTATAATGGCACCCCGTGTCCGGGCGGGTCGCACTTTGAACTGCTGACATGTTTACAGCAGAGAGACCCCAATACTGTATGATTTATAGCGACCCCGCCCCCCCCCCACGCCCCGGCTGAAGGTCGCCCTGAACTGTCCAGACCAGATGATCTGGTTGAAGGTCTGGAGATTGTTTCTCGTGTCACTTCAGGCCTTCATTCACTGAAGCATCAAACATCGTTTCTTATGATTCTTAAGGTACGAACCTTGATGACTGGGAGAATTCTGATTGGCTGTCGGCTGGAAGCTCTGGCCAATGAGGTTTCCTTGTCTGTGGCCGGACGAGCGGTCGATGTTGTCTTGCTGCAGAAAACAAACAGAGTTGAAAAGTTGAGTTTCTTCTCGTGCTCAAAATGACAAACGTTAGAAAAGCACCGAGGAAGACAGAAAAGTAAAACTACTAGATGCGAGTAGAACCTGGAGGTACGATACTCATCAGGATACACGGGCAATATATAGTGTTTATTTTGAAGAGTTTAATAGTAAACAAACAATGTTGTGTTAATGAATTGAAACAGATTATCTACAAGAATAAATACAAGTGAATACTTGCTCTTTAATTTGAAGAATTGATATTGTTGTTTAATATTGATACAGAATTGGGATGAAACAAAATACTGCGATGTTTAAGTATATCTTGAACCTACACTCACTCCTAGAACTCAAACTCCTCAAACATGGTTTTGAAAACACAGATTCTGCCGCCAGATTCTAATGAATTTGAATGAATAAAGTGATACAATGATGTGTTTTATAAAGTTAACCATCAACACCCCGAAAATGTTTACTTTTGAGTTCTGTTGATAAAAAAGAAAATGTCAAAAACACTGTTTTTGTGTAAGATTTCTACAAAACATGTTTGTCCTTCATATTATATCATAAATGTAAGTATGTTTACATATTAAAATGGTTTAAATATTTTGTATTTCTTGATGAAATTAGTGCCAAAACTAGAATCATTTTCTAGAATAATGTCATCGTGGCTGACACGTGAAGAAACACCATGTTCATGAAACATCTCACGGCTGGAGAATCATTATGGGATGCAGGGGTGTGTTTCCTTTGTGTACGCGAGGATGGCGGCGTTGGCCTAGCAGCAGGAGCAGCAGGAGCAGGAACACCGTGTTCCGCCGCGGACTGGTGTCGCCGACGTCTCCCTTACACTGAGGACCACCTCTGACGAGGAGATCAAAACTGTTGTGCTCGATTGTTCTGCTTCATTTAAAGCGGTTAGCGGCTAAACTTCCTCTACAATGGAAGCGCTAATGACTAATTTTCCATTGTTGCTGCCGAACCTCCGACGATTCCCAAGACGGCAACAGAACCTGGACTCGTCTCGGCACCGGGAGCCGCAGAAGAATGTACCGACCATGAGATCGTGACCTCACTTAAAAAATGACAACACAAAGTTGAGGGAATCTGCGGGTAAAGAGTTCGGACTCACCGTCTATGTGCGAGAATCTTCTCCGATGCTTCGTAAAACCAAACAGAAAAGTGTTGGATGAGAACTGAAGTCTCTCTTAAGTCGCTCCAGAACTAAATGTACCATCTCGACGTATGGTTTTATCCATGGTGGCCCCCCCAACAGACCGGTTCAACCGCATCCAATTAATAGAAATGTATTGTTCTCGTACGGAGGTCCGAAGTTCAAGCCGTCTGGACCAGATTAAGAGGGTTTGAGGAAGACTCGCCTCCGAACACTTGGTTATGAAGGTGACGGAACAAAGAAGATGGCATCGGTGACACTCTGACGCGGCACTAAATCCACAGTCGCGGCCATCAGACTGTGACGGACCCTCGGACCGGTCGCCCCGACGGCACCGGGACCCTCGACCGTTGGTGGGATTTCACAGCCCAGTGTGTTCGTGTTGTGTGTGTTCATGTGCGGCGACGGTTGATGGTTCGGCTTCGCCAAACCCAAGAAAGAAAATAATATAACACAATGGCAGCTCTTGAAACGCAAAATACAGAAATTATAATAATAAATATAAATATATGTGAGAATTAAGCAAAACATTTACACAAGAAATACTGTTAAATCACTAAATACAAAAGGTTTAACATGTTTAATAAAATTAAATGGTGGTTTTTCTCACATATTTAAATGAATTATAACAAGCTACAGTCATAAACATCTTTTTTTTCTCAAAAGGGAGTGAAAAGTGTTTGTAAGCAGCGAGTATTGATGAGTAACTGCAGCGTCTGAGCTCCGGTTATTTATTCTTGTTGTTTTAAAAGAGGTCGATCGTGGGCCACAGACACGGTTGAAGCATCGAAGACACAAAGGTCTGCAGGTCGGTCCTTCAAACGAGAGAGGAGTTCAGGTCAAGGCTTTTGCCTTCCGCAAAGGTCATCAGGAGGTCAAATGTCCTGACAGGAGGACGGAGGTCGGAAGTCGCGGCTTCTGAACCGTTTTTTAAATCTTTACTCAGGAAAGAAAACGTTTAAGAAGTTGATGTCAGCGTGAATTATATTTCCAAGTGTTGACACAGTGACTTTTCCCGGATCATGTTTGAGCAGAAGAAGGTTTTCTAGGAACGTTTAAACTCTCTCCTGAGGCTCTTCAAACTCCAGCTCTTCTACATAAAGACGCGAGAGAACCTTCAAGATCAACACGTGCAAAAGTGTGAGATGAAGCTCGACGATGGGAAAGCGAGCAAACTTGTTCATGTTTATCCAGAACTATAACAAGCTATCCATGACTCTCCACTTCGGCTTGTTTATCCAGCGATCGGCTCAGATCCACTGAAACCCAACACACTGCAGGCACCGACCACATTTATACACAACAATATTGTGTTTTGGGCGTCGAAGGACTCGCAGTTTCTGCTCTCACGCGGATTCAGATTCGACTTTCACGTGAAAATTTAATTTAAAAAATATAAATCTTCTACATTATCTAGGATTTATTTAATACATATTTGCACAAAATAATGTTTTTATTTCACTTCTTGACTCATTTATTTGACTTGTATGATTGTTTTAGGATAACATTGACTACGAGACGCCAACATTCCAGGAATTTACATTTATTTCCAAGAGTCGTTTAGTGTTTTTGGTGAGTAGAAGGTCATGGACCGTTTATATCCCTCCACTGACCTCGTTCATGAAGGACTGACGCCGGTTTTGAAAGTTTTTCAAACTAAAAGGGTTAAATAAAAAGCAATAAACAGCAAAAAAGAGTGGCGACAAATCTTTGCAAGCTTTTCCTGAAGAGACAAACGAGCACAACAGGCTCTGACATCACATGATCAGACGGTTTATACTCCTGAAGACTTGATTGTGTTTATTTAGATCCATAAACTCCTCAGTTACACCCTGAGCGCTCGGTTGCGAGTGTTTTCGTGGCATCAGGTGAAATCCTTCAGCTGAAGCAACAGAGAAACTTGAAAACACACAAATCTCTGAGCTCTGGAGATGAGCCGGGGTGAACTTCCTGTCCTCAGGCTCCCGGGTCAAAGGTTACGATGAACCGACTCACCAACACACAAGCTTCGGAACCAACACTCTCAAATGTAGGATTATTTGTAGTGAGGTCAGATTAATCTACTAAATCCAACTGTATTATTCGTCTCCTGTTAACAACTTAGACTGTGGTGAGACTTATAGACAGTATTTACTCCTGTATACTCTGTTCTTACTTATTTATTCATTTCTAATTTATGAAGTTTATTAATCTGATCTGGTGTATTTTTCAATAAAGTTTCTGTACATCTAAAAAAGTATACATGCTTGTTGACTTTACACACTTGATGACACAGTCATACACCTTTATTACTATCTACTACTCTACTATATAGATATATCGTGATACTGTAGTACTGGACAATACATCCGGTACTTGACTCTGGTGTTGCGATAGTGTAGTAACAAGTATATATGTGTAGTATTGTCCAGTACTTGACTCTGGTGTTGTGATAGTGTAGTAACAAGTATATATGTGTAGTATTGTCCAGTACTTGACTCTGGTGTTGTGATAGTGTAGTAACAAGTATATATGTGTAGTATTGTCCAGTACTTGACTGTGTTAAGTAGGGACTTAACTATGTGTCACCGAGTGAGAACAAAGTCACACAACTTAAGTTTTAGCTCATTCATTTTTTACAATTACGTTTAAGTATAATATGTGATACTTTAAGACGATAGTTACTGTCGCAGTCATAATACTTGTTTCACGAACATGTGCTCTGCCATCTACAGGCTTTGCAATGGATTTCCTTGGGAGGTGACCCAGTGGGACAGCCTGTAGAGGGCGGAGCATGCATGAAGTAGAATTGTTGTTAAATATTAGGAGAACAATTACTTTTGATTCACCAAAACCAAACAAACTTTGCAAACTGTCAAGGATCCCCAGCCGTAGTCCTGATGTGTTTATAGAGGTTTTTTTTGTTGTTTTTTTAAAAAAATGGTAACACATCATTTGACACCAACACTTTTAGGACCCGACCCGGCTGTCGGTACCAGACTTGTGTGGCTTACGTCGGGCTTATGGTCCCAGAAGTAACAGTTATAACCGACTATGATAGCAGATCAAAAGTCTGTAATTATTATTAATAATAACAATACAAGTCATTCCCATAGTATATTTGTGAGTTTCAGACAAAGTGTTACCATCAAGTGTATATTATTGACAGGTTCATCTCTCGTGTGTTCAGTACATTCAAATCCATGGACTGTACCTGATAGTTGGGGTGATGCATAAAGTAGTCCGGACACCCGGCCACAGCCATGCTTCGCTCGTCTCCAAACAGTTTGCCGGACGTCGTCTGCTCGGACAGAAGACGGAGAGACAGGAACCTGTGGAGGAGGACGAGAGTCGGGTCAGATCCACGGAGAGGAAGAAGGAAGGATGAGGAAGAGAGTCGGTCAGGATCCACGGAGAGGTAGAAGGAAGAGAGTCGGGTCAGAATCCACGGAGAGGAAGAAGGAAGAGAGTCGGGTCAGGATCCACGGAGAGGAAGAAGGAAGAGAGTCGGGTCAGGATCCACGGAGAGGAAGAAGGAAGGATGAGAAAGAGAGTCGGGTCAGGATCCACGGAGAGGAAGAAGGAAGAGAGTCGGGTCAGGATCCACGGAGAGGAAGAAGGAAGAGAGTCGGGTCAGGATCCACGTAGAGGAAGAAGGAAGAGAGTCGGGTCAGGATCCACGGAGAGGAAGAAGGAAGAGAGTCGGGTCAGGATCCACGGAGAGGAAGAAGGAAGAGAGTCGGGTCAGGATCCACGGAGAGGAAGAAGGAAGAGAGTCGGGTCAGGATCCACGGAGAGGAAGAAGGAAGAGAGTCGGGTCAGGATCCACGGAGAGGAAGAAGGAAGAGAGTCGGGTCAGGATCCACGGAGAGGAAGAAGGAAGAGAGTCGGGTCAGGATCCACGGAGAGGAAGAAGGAAGAGAGTCGGGTCAGGATCCACGGAGAGGAAGAAGGAAGAGAGTCGGGCCAGGATCCACGGAGAGAAAGAAGGAAGGATGAGGAAGAGAGTCGGGTCAGGATCCACGGAGAGGAAGAAGGAAGAGAGTCGGGTCAGGATCCACGGAGAGGAAGAAGGAAGAGAGTCGGGTCAGGATCCACGGAGAGGAAGAAGGAAGAGAGTCGGGTCAGGTCCACGGAGAGGAAGAAGGAAGGATGAGGATAAAGCGCTTCTTAACCCACATCGACCCGAGTAAACAAGACAAACGTGAACCCGGAGCTTTAGAAAACCTGCATATTTTCTTCACTTCTCTTAATCTCGTGAGGCAATTACCTCATCGGATGCTCGGCCAACGAGCAATAAGTAATAATCCCGGAGCGACGGCACAATAATCAGATAAGACGCGATCGTAAGCCAGCGGAACATGAAAAGCCAGGCCCGGGAGCTTAAATGTTGCCCCAGGACCTGTGTCTGGGAGCCAACCTCTGGTCAAAGAAGCCAATTACAAAATTAAACAACCCTGGCTTCAGTCTATTTCAACTTCTTAAAGAGGGTATCCTATTAACCTGCTGGCGCGGCTGGACGTGAACAAACACCTGTAAACACAGACCCAGAAATACCCAGCAGGCATGTGTCCAGCTCCCAAGATAGACCCGGGGGGGATATTTCTGGACCCAACGGGTCAGGCTGGCGAAGACGGAGGCTTTTATTCCGGAGTTCACGACCCCGCGGAGGTATTTGAGGGGCATGTTTGATAGAAAGCTAATATTGTCACGTCTGCAGCGTTAGCTCGCCGTCCCGCTGCTCACGACAAACATCCGACGCACAACACCACGCCCTGTGGAGCGCAGAAAACTGACGACACGACAACAACGTTGACGACACTTCGGATAGATTTCCCACTTGAGGTCAGAGGTCATCCCGATAGTAGGAGAGAGAAGCGTGAATGACATTTGGAGTCAACCCTGTATCAGTATTGCGTCAAACAACTGATAACAACGGTCAATATTTTGACTACACTGCAGCTTTGACGCTATCTTTTGAAAATGATGAAATAAAAACACAAATATAACCAAATAATCTAAGTAAGTGAACTGTGTTATTGGTCGATGCAGAGAACAAGACTGTTATAATGGCTGAAACAAAATGACACAAAAAAAAACAAAACAAACAAATTGTAAACAATTGTATATTCTTTTCTTACTTATATGTAGCCATTACTTGGACCACTATCAAGCAACAGTCAATCAAAAACTATTTCTACATCTTAAATTATTTTAAGGTCGTAGTTATCAAGATTACAAAGTCCATAAGTTCAGGATGTCCTTACGAGCCCAAAATCTATCCAAAAAGTTTCAGTGCAAAGGTTCCAGAGAAACATTATTTTACATTTTTTACTCACCAAAAAAAAGCAAAGTTTCTCCTGAAATTGTCTGGAAATGAATAGAAAAAGAAGCAAATACTGTTTTTCTCGGCGTAATTTCCATCCATGTTGACAACCTTTTTCTGACTAAAACTTCAATAAAACTGATTTTTTACGCAAGTTTGGATCCAAAATACTTTCTTGAACAATCCATTTGTAGAAAAAGTCTAACCTCGAGCAATATTGATCATTTATGAGATTAATGGCGTTAAGATCAACCTTTCCTCGATCGTTGGAAAGGGTCATTTTTCAAGAAAGGTCAACAGAAGAAATCGACATGAAAACATAAAACAAGAGATCGCAGTTGCGGCTCCTGGTTAAGAATCCAGTCGAGGTAATAAAATATTACCAAAACAAACTTTAAACAAAGACTCTGGTCGACAAACCCTCTCGCGCGTCCATCAGTACGGTGTCAGATGATGGGATAAAACTGTTGGATCTTTTCGTATCAAAGTATTTTCGGTCAGACTTTTAAAGCCCGAAAACTCCGCAATAACGACCAAACTATGAATACATCTCGGACAAAGAGGTTGGCATCGCAGTGAGCATCGCGATGCGCGTCTTAGCGGCGGCGGACGCGGACCTGCCAGCTGGCCGACGGCAGCGCTCGTCATTCGCACATTATTCACAGACGTACAGTTTCCGACAAAAACCAAACAAATGATCGTCCGTTGGGACCGAAGCCGACGCTCATTAGATATCGAGGGGTTTTCCTGCCAATCTATAGCTCAAGTGCGTCATTTACCCCGGGGTCAGAGGTCAGAGCCGAGGTCAGCATGACCTTGTCAAGTGGTCAAGACTGAACATCTGACCATAGATGTAAATGAAGTCAACCATTTGAAGAGCACTGACAGGAGGCATACCTCTGTCTAGGGGCTCTTTACATCAAGTCTGTCTACGATCAAACAACGATGGCTTCAGTCAAGGATTTGGTGAAACTGGTGAACAGTGTTGTAGTTTCGTAGCAATCCTGGGTCTTTGAAATTGTTGCGATATTATTTAGTAACCTAAAAACAACGTACGACAACACGTTTCATCATCGCGGTCACATGACTCACGTCGGTGCTTGGATTCTAAGACTCATTTTATAAGGTCAAGGTTCTCTGGGTTTCTAGTTGTGACCAGAACAGCAGTTAAAAGCCAAATATAAACCCAGACAGAACCATAGATATAACCAGTTTCATGAGCAGACAAACGTGGTGATCACATGACCTCCTTGGCAGAGGTAATGCAAACTTCTAAGTCTTAAAGTTGTGAATAAGTGAATCAAACCAAGGATTCTCAGGTTCAATTCAACCGTTTTTTGACCCAGAAAAATGTGTAAAACTTCCGGAGAGGAAAAGATCACGAGGAGCTTTTTATTCTTGGTGCATGATGGGTAATTGCTGTCCTGTCCTTGTGCCTTTTCGCATGTTGGACGCCAGTTTCTCAGGATCGAAAATACGTTTTTCTTCCGACCGAACACGACGTGTAGCTGACGAGGGATGCGTGTTAAGACGAGTGGAAAAGCTCGAGCCTCTTGTGCAGCATTAAAATACCTCGTTTCAAAGAACTTTTACATGACGCGCGGTGACTGACGTACGCGGCGAACACACGCACCTATAGCTGTGGGACACAATCAAAGCCATTCCACGGATTAGAGCCTCCCGGGACCCCCTTGATTCCTTCCACTCGAACAGCATACTAAAACCCAACCATCTCTGACCTTGACAGTACAATTACCCTCATGGCGAGCGCGAGGAGAGGGTTTCAGGGGGTTCCAGGGGGTCTAACGTGCCGGACCCGGCAGAGAGACCGACCGCATCTGGATTCATTAAAGTGATTTTCACTCGCAATCGCCCGACAGTCGTCGGACTTCAGAGGAAAGACGGCGGCTGCTTAATTATGAATGGGTTTGGAGAGGTTCGAGCAGGACTTACCGAGATCTTATCTCAGTTAAAGTGGCTTTAGTTCGACCGCCGTGAGAACAACACGTAGATACACCACGAGAGTTCATTAGTGATGTTCTTGTGTGGATGAAGCTTCTCTTCTGTCAGGAGAACCTTCACGTCGTGAGTCTGTTCTTCACCGACAGGGACTCGGGATCTTGACTCTGGTGTTCCTATCGCTGAATACACGTCATCTTCGTGGGTCAAGACCGAAGTTTGTCAGAAAGTACAGGAAGAAGTTGTTTTTAGTCGACATTATAACAAGGATAACTACTTTATTTTGACATGGCATCGATGTGAAAGTTGGGGTAAATAAAATGAGAAACTAGTGCGTCCATGAATGTACTTAAAAACTTCTACTATAGAAGAAGATACTATGGTACGACAAAGCTTCAGGCCTGGAATCGGAAATATTTACTAAGTAACAAAGTATCGTGTTTAATAAACTTGTAAACCATGATTGAAGACGTGTTGTTGAATTTTATCCTCGAACACAGCTTGCAAAAGCATGAACTGTCAAAACAAACACTAAAAACCCAAGGCTTGTACTCACGTCTGTGGACAACAAAAGTTCTACATTATTCTGCAACATAGACCATTAATTGATTCTGAAGGCATCATGGGGAGTTAAGTCTATCCCAGCTACCTGGGGTGAGAGGCAGGGGACACCCTGAACAGCTCACTCTACTGTAACAACCATTCAGACCATTCAAAAGTGATAACAACAGGAAGCACACGAGTCACCAATAAACCTGTTTATGTGTCTATAGTCGTTAAATACTAAGAGGTCGATTGTAGAAGTTTTTTCTAAAGTTTTCAAGGCTCACGTGATACTTTTCTTAAAGTCGTAGCATTTCATTGAATCTAAAGAAGTAAAAGTTTTATATAGCAGACGTTTTTCTTTTCTGAACAGCATTAGAAAAAAACATACTTAAAAAACATGGCTATGAATAAGTTGAAAAGTATCAAAACAATACACACAGTTACTACTGCTTCGCACAAGTATTACATTGTTGTGTGTTTTTAACGGGACAACACATCATGTTTTTAATTATTAACTCAAAACGTAGAGTAGTGAACAAAAACTAAAAACTTTTTACAGGACTGTGGTGACAAAATGATTCGTTATCCGTTATTCGTAATTGTTACAAGTTATTTTAGTGTTTTTTGGTAGAAAAAGGAATAGAAAACATAAAATAACACATAAGATAATTATCTTTAATAATCTTTTCTGGCTAAACTGTAAAGAAACATTGACATGTTTGTATTTCACAGGTTTAATGTCGTTTTTATCTACAAAAATATCAATAAAATTGTCGAAATATTGAACGATCTTGATAGAAAAGTTTCAAGAAAAAAAAGTCCCGACATCATCCTGGATCGGTCGACCCGCTCACCAACACGTCAGCACCTCTAGATGTTCGTCCATACAGCTCAGACCACCCTCTTTTTTCTAACTTGAACCCCCGTCCAGCCCGGACCCCCTCCTCGCACCGCCGAGACGGCGTCTTAATTCAAGACATGGCACGGATCCAACTCAGGAGCCCGGGGCCTCGAAGAACGTCTGTGGAAGTGAATGTACTGATCGGCGCCGTGCCAAGAAAAGGGAGGTCAATTATAGAAGTGTGTATGTTTAAACTAGCCAGACACCTCCAGCGGGAGCGACGGCGGGAGTTAGCATAACTCAACAATGGCGGCGCAACCTATAGACGCCGCGGGGACGACGCCTTAATCGGCTTTGGACGCCGCCGGGTTTGGATCTGGAGATAAAGTTTTAAACGCAGCAGCGAACACGGCGCGACCATCGTCGAGCGATGATCTATGAACCGGGGTTATGTGGGACGACCGTTGATTGGAGGACGACAATGAAAAGGCACCGGGAGGCGAACAGAGCGTCTCTGTCTTCGGTTCCAATGATGGGACGAGATGGTCGCGGCTCCTCGACCGGACCTGCTGGTCGCACATGTTGATTAGTCATTAATTGGCAGCCGGGCTTTATGTGGGCGCAGCAGCGTAGAAGCTATAAGAGGGGCCCGGTGTCACGCCGGAGGAGTCTGAATAGCTCCGTGATTGAAAGGCCTGTTTGGAGAACGTGGACGGCGCCTAATTGGACGAGGGTTTCAGGGGCTGCTTGAGAAGAAGACCAGGTCTTATGCAACCAAGATGAATGGTCCGGGCTCGACGGACGAGCGGGGAAAACGACATCAGAACCTCGGAGTCAGGAGCCAGGAGCGTTCTCGACAAAAGGCAAATATTAAGTCCAAATCCTGTTCGGAACCGAGAGGTCTACGTGTTCGCTGGAGCGGAAAAAGGATCAGGATTTATGTGCCGTACTTACCCTCAGGAATGCTAACAAACTTGGACTTTTCTTAAATACCAAAGAACACTATTGTGAGACTAATCGCTTCCCAGTCTGGGAATATTTCACACAAAGACTCAGAGAAAAATACAATTAAGAATTAATTCATACGAGGAAAAAGTTGTCAAAACACAGGCGAGGACGCGTCAAAGATCCATCTTTGAAATCCTCAGAACTTCTGAAACATTAACCGCGTCAACAAATATATCTCTGGAAGGAAGTAGCAATTCCATGAAATCAAAAACAATCCGCCAGAATATAGTTGTCGTCAATAGAAAGTACTGCCAAGAACGTCTGGAAGTTTTTCGGAATAATTCGATTACGATCCTGAGTCAGCGGATTTAACGCTTCGCAACAGAAGAAGGCGTCAACGTGTCGTCTGAGTATCTGGAGATACGAGAGCACATCACGCTCTAAAATAAGAAGACGTTCGAACTAGTTCACTGTGACCCAGATCTTCAAGTGAACGTTGGTGACGTTGACTTTATCCGTCGTGTCGAATTGTTTTGACGTCTTCGAGATAAAACTGTTGAAGTGTCAGCGCTGAGTGTTGAAAACGTTCAAAGATACGACGTTTACAAGACAAACTATTTCAACACCAGGAGAGTTAAGATCGTTTACTAGATCATGTTTGAAAAATACTTAGAGGGGTACTACCAAAAAGGAGTGTGTATTGCGAAGAATGTGTTTATAAGTATCACGATACAGGGTCAACAGTACACTATATAGTGATAGTGTAGTAACAAGTATATATGTGTAGTATTGTCCAGTACCTGACTCTAGTGTTGTGATAGTGTAGTAACAAGGATATATGTATAGTATTGTGGAGTACTTGACTCTGGTGTTGTGATAGTGTAGTAACAAGTATATATGTGTAGTATTGTCCAGTTCTTGACTCTGGTGTTGTGATAGTGTAGTAACAAGAATATATGTGTAGTATTGTCCAGTACTTGACTCTGGTGTTGTGATAGTGTAGTAACAAGTATATATGTGTAGTATTGTCCAGTACTTGACTCTGGTGTTGTGATAGTGTAGTAACAAGTATATATGTGTAGTATTGTCCAGTACTTGACTCTAGTGTTGTGATAGTGTAGTAACAAGTATATATGTGTAGTATTGTCCAGTACATGACTCTGGTGTTGTGATAGTGTAGTAACAAGTATATATGTGTAGTATTGTCCAGTACTTGACTCTGGTGTTGTGATAGTGTAGTAACAAGTATATATGTGTAGTATTGTCCAGTACTTGACTCTGGTGTTGTGATAGTGTAGTAACAAGTATATATGTGTAGTATTGTTCAGTACTTGACTCTGGTGTTGTAGTATTTACAGACCACATGACTCTTGAATAAGTCGTAACTACTTTAATTTGTTTTCAAACCAAAATATGTCCAAACTTCAGCTTTAAAAGCTGCTGAACTCACTGTATCCTCTCGTCCTCAGTCACTGTCGTGAAATTACTGCAGTGACTGCTGCCATCTAGTGACCGGAAGTTTAATTGTGACACAAAAACGACGTGACTATTTGCTTTTTAATTGTAAAAAATAAAATCATTTTACTTTACACACAGCAATGAAATATAAACCATAAAATATATGATTTTAAAGCCAAAACAGAAACTTAAATAAATCAAACAGTGCTGTTGAATATTGACGCTTTATAGTGAAATAAATAGTGATAAATCTGTGTATATATATTTTCTCACACCCTTAATAAGACATTTTTAAATGTTTGACGGCCCCTCACTGACCTCAGTATGAAAGTGGCCCCCCAGGTAACATCAGACCCTCCATGCATTTATTGAGTCGACAAGAACTCGTACGTTTCCGAAGAGACGTCGACAATAAGGTGAGGTTTGAACCTGAAGCTCTTCTTTTAGACACAGTCGCTGCTTTGACTGACATGACTTGTGCTCGAGTCCTCGGGCTGATGGTGTCATGACATGGGCGGGGGGGTATTAACGCTGTATAAGCCCCACCAGTGCTGAACGACTGGCTGACGCAAGACCCGCTGGAATGTTGCCTGGAGGAGCCTGAAGACGTCTCCTAATAGACCTGATGCTCAGACCTGAACCAGGACCAGTTGTTCCATCTCATCTGGATGAGAATGATCTGGAATCTTAAATCACAGTTTTCTACCCAGGATCAGTACATCTTACTTATATGGCTTTAAAAGAGCCACATCAGATGGTATCACTGATCCAGGTACAGATTCAAACGACCAGAGCATGTAAACAAACAATATAATCAACAACTTAGTTTCAGACAAAACACTAAAACTACTTTCATGAATACTCGTCTAAACACAACAAATAACCAGCATTAAAAGAATATGTTGTGGATATTTTTAAAGTAAAAATAAATGTCCAATAGTAAAGAAAGTAAATTATTTCAGGGTTAGAATTATTTTTGAAAGTTTAACCTCATTTTTAATGAATATAGAGTGATGGACAGAAATATTGAATCATATTCACAATTAATTCGTTCTTCAACTTTTATTTCATCTGTACAACATCAATAGCTCTAATCTAAACTTTATGGAAATACTTCATTCATCTCATCAACTTCAACACTGTTACAAATGCCAAAAATCGAAAACTCAGAATTATTTATATAATAATTATAAAATGTAAAGGTTTTTCTACATTTCCTTCCTGGACTTCATTTTAAAATCCTACTCATGTTGAATCAGAGCCTGTGGGATCAAACCAGAATCTCATCAGAAGATCTTGGAACAGCTGAGATCTTTTTACTCGCTCGCACAACAGTCAGTGTCCTGATGAAGCAACATATTGTGGCTCGACTTTTCTACTCAACGTTTACAATTGTTTCTACAGGTGAAGTCAAGATGTAACTGGTTACACGTAGTTACAAAACCACCAGAGGTTTCTCATTCAAACATCTCCTACTCCCTTTATAGCAAAGCACTTCCAGAAGTTATCAGACAAAAATGCTTTATTCTTCTATGACTACAAGAGTCTCCGTCTTGTTACTCTGCAAGCTTCCAGAATATTACTCCGCAAGTCTCGAAGTATTACTCCGCAAGTCTCGAAGTATTACTCCACAAGTCTCGAAGTATTACTCCACAAGTCTCGAAGTATTACTCCACAAGTCTCCGTCGTATTACTCCGAGTGGCTACGTAGTGATATGCCGTGTGGAGTAATACTTACCCTGTAAAAGTACAAATACATTTTATGTTTGAATGAAATTGTTGTACTCGTACCTTAAACAATCATTTCTAAAAGCTTGTGAGTCGTGGCTTCAAAGTCTCATGACATCACAGTCTCCAGTCCAGCATCACATGATCACAGCACACACGCCTCATTGGTCAACAGCAGTGAAGTGAGAATATATTTGTGAGAAAAAAACATGTCAAAGTTATTAATGTTTCTAAACGTGTATGATTTCATATCCAAGTAACTATTACTCAAGTCGACTCCAGTGAGTTGATACTTTGACAGAGCGAGGCCTGGATCATGAAAAGTTCCTCCAGGAGACACAGTATAATTATGTGGTCTCGTGGAGTTCATGCCCCGTCATGCCTGTGCAAACTGAGCACCGACTTGAAATGAGCACCGAGAGGCTCCGCTGCCAGAGTGGGTTGCCATGACAGCGGGACGTGACCACAACAAGATTGAATTAAAAGCAGGAAATAACGGGCAGAGAAGAGAGAGAATCTTGCTCTGGTTATCGATGGACGAGCGTCTGGTTATTGATGGACGAGCGTCAGGTTATCGATGGACGAGCGTCTGGTTATCGATGGACGAGCGTCAGGTCATCGATGGACGAGCGTCTGGTTATCGATGGACGAGCGTCAGGTTATCGATGGACGAGCGTCAGGTTATCGATGGACGAGCGTCTGGTTATCGATGGACGAGCGTCAGGTTATCGATGGACGAGCGTCAGGTTATCGATGGACGAGCGTCTGGTTATCGATGGACGAGCGTCAGGTTATCGATGGACGAGCGTCTGGTTATCGATGGACGAGCGTCAGGTCATCGATGGACGAGCGTCAGGTCATCGATGGACGAGCGTCAGGTCATCGATGGACGAGCGTCAGGTTATCGATGGACGAGCGTCTGGTTATCGATGGACGAGCGTCCGGTTATCGATGGACGAGCGTCTGGTTATCGATGGACGAGCGTCAGGTTATCGATGGACGAGCGTCAGGTTATCGATGGACGAGCGTCAGGTTATCGATGGACGAGCGTCTGGTTATCGATGGACGAGCGTCTGGTTATCGATGGACGAGCGTCAGGTTATCGATGGACGAGCGTCTGGTTATCGATGGACGAGCGTCAGGTTATCGATGGACGAGCGTCAGGTTATCGATGGACGAGCGTCAGGTTATCGATGGACGAGCGTCAGGTTATCGATGGACGAGCGTCAGGTCATCGATGGACGAGCGTCTGGTCATCGATGGACGAGCGTCAGGTTATCGATGGACGAGCGTCTGGTTATCGATGGACGAGCGTCAGGTTATCGATGGACGAGCGTCAGGTTATCGATGGACGAGCGTCAGGTTATCGATGGACGAGCGTCAGGTTATCGATGGACGAGCGTCAGGTCATCGATGGACGAGCGTCAGGTCATCGATGGACGAGCGTCAGGTCATCGATGGACGAGCGTCTGGTCATCGATGGACGAGCGTCTGGTTATCGATGGACGAGCGTCAGGTTATCGATGGACGAGCGTCAGGTGATCGATGGACGAGCGTCAGGTTAACGATGGACGAGCGTCAGGTTATCGATGGACGAGCGTCAGGTTAACGATGGACGAGCGTCTGGTTATCGATGGACGAGCGTCTGGTTATCGATGGACGAGCGTCTGGTTATCGATGGACGAGCGTCTGGTTATCGATGGACGAGCGTCTGGTTATCGATGGACGAGCGTCCGGTTATCGATGGACGAGCGTCCGGTTATCGATGGACGAGCGTCCGGTTATCGATGGACGAGCGTCCGGTTATCGATGGACGAGCGTCCGGTTATCGATGGACGAGCGTCCGGTTAACGATGGACGAGCGTCCGGTTATCGATGGACGAGCGTCCGGTTATCGATGGACGAGCGTCCGGTTATCGATGGACGAGCGTCAGGTTATCGATGGACGAGCGTCAGGTTATCGATGGACGAGCGTCTGGTTATCGATGGACGAGCGTCAGGTTATCGATGGACGAGCGTCAGGTTATCGATGGACGAGCGTCTGGTTATCGATGGACGAGCGTCAGGTCATCGATGGACGAGCGTCTGGTTATCGATGGACGAGCGTCAGGTTATCGATGGACGAGCGTCAGGTTATCGATGGACGAGCGTCTGGTTATCGATGGACGAGCGTCAGGTTATCGATGGACGAGCGTCAGGTTATCGATGGACGAGCGTCTGGTTATCGATGGACGAGCGTCAGGTTATCGATGGACGAGCGTCTGGTTATCGATGGACGAGCGTCAGGTCATCGATGGACGAGCGTCAGGTCATCGATGGACGAGCGTCAGGTCATCGATGGACGAGCGTCAGGTTATCGATGGACGAGCGTCTGGTTATCGATGGACGAGCGTCCGGTTATCGATGGACGAGCGTCTGGTTATCGATGGACGAGCGTCTGGTTATCGATGGACGAGCGTCAGGTTATCGATGGACGAGCGTCAGGTTATCGATGGACGAGCGTCTGGTTATCGATGGACGAGCGTCTGGTTATCGATGGACGAGCGTCAGGTTATCGATGGACGAGCGTCTGGTTATCGATGGACGAGCGTCAGGTTATCGATGGACGAGCGTCAGGTTATCGATGGACGAGCGTCAGGTTATCGATGGACGAGCGTCAGGTTATCGATGGACGAGCGTCAGGTCATCGATGGACGAGCGTCTGGTTATCGATGGACGAGCGTCAGGTCATCGATGGACGAGCGTCAGGTCATCGATGGACGAGCGTCAGGTCATCGATGGACGAGCGTCAGGTTATCGATGGACGAGCGTCTGGTTATCGATGGACGAGCGTCCGGTTATCGATGGACGAGCGTCTGGTCATCGATGGACGAGCGTCTGGTTATCGATGGACGAGCGTCAGGTTATCGATGGACGAGCGTCAGGTTATCGATGGACGAGCGTCTGGTTATCGATGGACGAGCGTCTGGTTATCGATGGACGAGCGTCAGGTTATCGATGGACGAGCGTCTGGTTATCGATGGACGAGCGTCAGGTCATCGATGGACGAGCGTCAGGTTATCGATGGACGAGCGTCTGGTTATCGATGGACGAGCGTCCGGTTATCGATGGACGAGCGTCTGGTTATCGATGGACGAGCGTCTGGTTATCGATGGACGAGCGTCAGGTTATCGATGGACGAGCGCCAGGTTATCGATGGACGAGCGTCTGGTTATCGATGGACGAGCGTCTGGTTATCGATGGACGAGCGTCAGGTTATCGATGGACGAGCGTCTGGTTATCGATGGACGAGCGTCTGGTTATCGATGGACGAGCGTCAGGTTATCGATGGACGAGCGTCAGGTTATCGATGGACGAGCGTCAGGTTATCGATGGACGAGCGTCAGGTAATCGATGGACGAGCGTCAGGTCATCGATGGACGAGCGTCAGGTCATCGATGGACGAGCGTCTGGTCATCGATGGACGAGCGTCTGGTCATCGATGGACGAGCGTCTGGTTATCGATGGACGAGCGTCAGGTTATCGATGGACGAGCGTCAGGTGATCGATGGACGAGCGTCAGGTTATCGATGGACGAGCGTCCGGTTATCGATGGACGAGCGTCCGGTTATCGATGGACGAGCGTCTGGTTATCGATGGACGAGCGTCAGGTTATCGATGGACGAGCGTCTGGTTATCGATGGACGAGCGTCTGGTTATCGATGGACGAGCGTCAGGTTATCGATGGACGAGCGTCTGGTTATCGATGGACGAGCGTCAGGTTATCGATGGACGAGCGTCAGGTTATCGATGGACGAGCGTCAGGTTATCGATGGACGAGCGTCAGGTTATCGATGGACGAGCGTCAGGTCATCGATGGACGAGCGTCTGGTTATCGATGGACGAGCGTCAGGTCATCGATGGACGAGCGTCAGGTCATCGATGGACGAGCGTCAGGTCATCGATGGACGAGCGTCAGGTTATCGATGGACGAGCGTCCGGTTATCGATGGACGAGCGTCCGGTTATCGATGGACGAGCGTCTGGTTATCGATGGACGAGCGTCTGGTTATCGATGGACGAGCGTCAGGTTATCGATGGACGAGCGTCAGGTTATCGATGGACGAGCGTCTGGTTATCGATGGACGAGCGTCTGGTTATCGATGGACGAGCGTCAGGTTATCGATGGACGAGCGTCTGGTTATCGATGGACGAGCGTCAGGTCATCGATGGACGAGCGTCAGGTTATCGATGGACGAGCGTCTGGTTATCGATGGACGAGCGTCCGGTTATCGATGGACGAGCGTCTGGTTATCGATGGACGAGCGTCTGGTTATCGATGGACGAGCGTCTGGTTATCGATGGACGAGCGTCAGGTTATCGATGGACGAGCGTCAGGTTATCGATGGACGAGCGTCTGGTTATCGATGGACGAGCGTCTGGTTATCGATGGACGAGCGTCAGGTTATCGATGGACGAGCGTCTGGTTATCGATGGACGAGCGTCAGGTTATCGATGGACGAGCGTCAGGTTATCGATGGACGAGCGTCAGGTTATCGATGGACGAGCGTCAGGTTATCGATGGACGAGCGTCAGGTCATCGATGGACGAGCGTCAGGTCATCGATGGACGAGCGTCAGGTCATCGATGGACGAGCGTCTGGTCATCGATGGACGAGCGTCTGGTTATCGATGGACGAGCGTCAGGTTATCGATGGACGAGCGTCAGGTGATCGATGGACGAGCGTCAGGTTAACGATGGACGAGCGTCAGGTTATCGATGGACGAGCGTCAGGTTAACGATGGACGAGCGTCTGGTTATCGATGGACGAGCGTCTGGTTATCGATGGACGAGCGTCTGGTTATCGATGGACGAGCGTCTGGTTATCGATGGACGAGCGTCAGGTTATCGATGGACGAGCGTCAGGTGATCGATGGACGAGCGTCAGGTTATCGATGGACGAGCGTCAGGTTATCGATGGACGAGCGTCAGGTTAACGATGGACGAGCGTCAGGTTATCGATGGACGAGCGTCTGGTTATCGATGGACGAGCGTCTGGTTATCGATGGACGAGCGTCTGGTTATCGATGGACGAGCGTCAGGTTATCGATGGACGAGCGTCAGGTTATCGATGGACGAGCGTCAGGTGATCGATGGACGAGCGTCAGGTTATCGATGGACGAGCGTCAGGTTAACGATGGACGAGCGTCTGGTTATCGATGGACGAGCGTCAGGTTATCGATGGACGAGCGTCAGGTTATCGATGGACGAGCGTCAGGTTATCGATGGACGAGCGTCAGGTTAACGATGGACGAGCGTCAGGTTATCGATGGACGAGCGTCAGGTGATCGATGGACGAGCGTCTGGTTATCGATGGACGAGCGTCAGGTTATCGATGGACGAGCGTCAGGTTATCGATGGACGAGCGTCAGGTTAACGATGGACGAGCGTCAGGTTATCGATGGACGAGCGTCAGGTGATCGATGGACGAGCGTCTGGTTAACGATGGACGAGCGTCATGTTATCGATGGACGAGCGTCAGGTGAACGATGGACGAGCGTCAGGTTATCGATGGACGAGCGTCAGGTGATCGATGGACGAGCGTCTGGTTATCGATGGACGAGCGTCTGGTTATCGATGGACGAGCGTCAGGTTATCGATGGACGAGCGTCAGGTTAACGATGGACGAGCGTCAGGTTATCGATGGACGAGCGTCAGGTTATCGATGGACGAGCGTCAGGTTATCGATGGACGAGCGTCAGGTTATCGATGGACGAGCGTCAGGTTATCGATGGACGAGCGTCTGGTTATCGATGGACGAGCGTCTGGTTATCGATGGACGAGCGTCAGGTGATCGATGGACGAGCGTCAGGTTATCGATGGACGAGCGTCAGGTTATCGATGGACGAGCGTCTGGTTATCGATGGACGAGCGTCAGGTTATCGATGGACGAGCGTCAGGTTATCGATGGACGAGCGTCAGGTTATCGATGGACGAGCGTCAGGTTATCGATGGACGAGCGTCTGGTTATCGATGGACGAGCGTCAGGTTATCGATGGACGAGCGTCTGGTTATCGATGGACGAGCGTCTGGTTATCGATGGACGAGCGTCTGGTTATCGATGGACGAGCGTCAGGTTATCGATGGACGAGCGTCTGGTTATCGATGGACGAGCGTCAGGTTATCGATGGACGAGCGTCTGGTTATCGATGGACGAGCGTCAGGTTATCGATGGACGAGCGTCTGGTTATCGATGGACGAGCGTCTGGTTATCGATGGACGAGCGTCTGGTTATCGATGGACGAGCGTCAGGTTATCGATGGACGAGCGTCAGGTTATCGATGGACGAGCGTCAGGTTATCGATGGACGAGCGTCTGGTTATCGATGGACGAGCGTCTGGTTATCGATGGACGAGCGTCAGGTTATCGATGGACGAGCGTCTGGTTATCGATGGACGAGCGTCTGGTTATCGATGGACGAGCGTCTGGTTATCGATGGACGAGCGTCAGGTTATCGATGGACGAGCGTCTGGTTATCGATGGACGAGCGTCAGGTTATCGATGGACGAGCGTCTGGTTATCGATGGACGAGCGTCAGGTTATCGATGGACGAGCGTCAGGTTATCGATGGACGAGCGTCAGGTTATCGATGGACGAGCGTCTGGTTATCGATGGACGAGCGTCTGGTTATCGATGGACGAGCGTCAGGTCATCGATGGACGAGCGTCTGGTTATCGATGGACGAGCGTCAGGTCATCGATGGACGAGCGTCAGGTTATCGATGGACGAGCGTCAGGTCATCGATGGACGAGCGTCAGGTTATCGATGGACGAGCGTCAGGTTACCTTTATTGAGTAAGTAAGTACTTTTACAAATACTTAACTAATGTTTCTGTGAAAGCAGGAGTTTGTTTATTATGGTTTGAAGAGTAAAGTAAACAGTATTGATGCTGAAATGAAGTATCCTGATACGATACTCATTTTAAAAAGTATCAATACCAGCCTTCAACTGTTATTATGAAGAGATATTTAATGTGTATTTGTGCAACTATTTTAGCATTTTCATATAAAATAAAAATGTTTATTTTCTCTTTAACCCCGTTGTATTCAAAATGATAGAATCTGTATCACAACAACCCTAAATGTATGAATTTTTTATATTAATTGTAGTTTATAAGGTTTTAAAGAAGAAGTTATGATTTATAAAGTATTGAATGTCGACGTATGATAAGATTTATATTGATTATATTAATAAGTATTGAACGTCATTATCAGCTGTTTTGTAATTACAATGTAATTCTACATGACACTGTATTCTCTTGATTTAAACACCATTTTACTTCAATTATAATGAGATGTAAACATAGTACTTCATTGATTACATTACAGAGTTTCTTAACTAGACCTCAAGCAAGTTGATGTACATGATAATAAACTATTATAACTTCTCTTATAAATGTATTTTAATGTCTTATTAATGTGCTCAAAACATTCATAGCAAATAACATTTTAAATGTTATTATATTTATGTTTTTGTTGATTTATCAAGCATAGTAATAATAATAAAACACAAAGAACATTTTTGTTTAATTATAAACAAGTAAACTTGTCATATAAGTATATACTGTAGATAAAGTAAATATAGCCTTTTTTAACTATATGTTTAACATCACGAAAGAAAGATAAAAACAAAAGTAAAAATTCAAATCTGGTGTGAAATTTGATTCATATTCTTGTTTTTTTTCTTGAGTTTTTGTTTGTTTCTCAGGAGGAAACATTGTTTTTCAGGAGGAAAAAGTTGCTTCACAGTCGACGAGGTTGTTGATGTTGAAATTGCAGTATTTCTTTGAAGAAAATGTCAAAAACACATGAAGCTCGTTCTAGGAACTGATGAAATATGGATCCATGAAAGGGTTAAAGTTCTCCAGTCGATACTTCCAAGAATCATAAATCCCTCGTTGTGTAACTTTGTGCAGCAGAAGCAGTAAAACAATCGATCGTGAGCCCGAGTGACGCACAAGATGATGTGAAGACGCACAAACATGGACGCACACTTGTGTGTGGTTAATGCCGCATGACAAAGTGCACACATGTCATGATCATATGTGACGTCTCATCACTAATGGACGAGAGGACGATCAAATATTCATCGTGAGGCTGAAGCTTCACGTACATTAGCAGCGTCTTCAGACCCGACGAGTCGCACTGATGTCTTCGATCCACGGATGTTGTTTAAGTACTTTCATCACAACACAGGGGGCGCTGTTTGACACCGAGCTGAACTTATTAAGACATAACACACTGTATCCATTTATTTGTTTTTATTAAAAAACATATTTTGTTTTCAAATGTATATTATTTTTAATCATAATTAATCATTATTTTAAGTTATAAACACATAAAGTGTTCTTAATATAATATAATTTGATTTTTGCATTTAAAATGAACAAGAAAATATTCACGGATTTGGTTCAATTTTGTGTTGCAACCAAACTTCTAGCCTCTAGATGGCAGCAGTCGTTACGTCCTGCACAGCTACAGGAAGAATGATGACTGAGGACGAGAGGATACAGTGAGTCCAGCAGCTTTTAAAGCTGATGTTTGGACATATTTTGGTTTGAAAACAAATGAAAGTAGTTACAACTTCATCAAGAGTCATGTGGTCTGTAAATACTACAACACCAGAGTCAAGTACTGGACAATACTACACATATATACTTGTTACTACACTATCACAACACCAGAGTCAAGTACTGGACAATACTACACATATGTACTTGTTACTACACTATCACAATATATCGTAACCTTGTATCATGATACATATCAACTCATTGCTTTTAAGCATAAAAATTCCAACGATTTCAAGGTTATTAGCCAGATCCTGCCTCTCGTCCGAGGTAGCTGGGACAGGCTCCAGCCGAGGTTAGTGAATGAATGAAGTCAAGTGAAACACAAAGTATTATTCAGGTCAAGAGTATTTGTCGTCTTCACTGGGTTGTGACTGTGATGAGACGCCATGTTTGGTCTAGTAGTGTCACTCTGTCGCAGCGAGGTCTAAATAAAGTTTGGTTTAAATATAAACTTCCTTTTATCACTTTATCACCGAGTGTTACTCAAACTGCAACGTATTTAATATTGTCAAGACATTAGGTTTAGAGTCGATGACTACACAATATTAACATTACATCAATAAATGGTAGTCGTTCATGTAATACTTTACTTTTATTTCATTTCAATATTGTTAATTAAAACACAGTAAAACTTCATATTAAAGCACAACTTTGTAATAAATGTTTTTAACAACAGACTTGATATTAAACTGCAGGAAAACAAAGATACTTTGAGTTTTATTAACAATAATATTCATTATTTACATATTATTATATGGTAATGCATCTTATTTTAATTGTATTTATCACAATTAATTCATGTTATATTATTATTTTACTCTTTGCTTCCACAAACTCTGGCAGTAAAAGTTATTTATATTTTCTTTGTTCTATTCTTGTATTCTTTCATGTATTTAAACATCTGTCTATCGAGTGTGATTTATACTATTATTGTGTTTCTAACTTAACTTTCATTTAAATAACGTTTTTCTTTGAGTTTTATCTAAACGTGAAGTTAGTTGTTGTTGTTATTGTTTAGTTTAAGTCACGCAGCAGCTGCTGGATCTACTACGTCATCATTAAGAGACACTTTTTCTTTTACGATGAAATAACGAGTTTAAAAGTTCAACACCATGAGTGACACTTGCTCAGCGTGACCTCTGACCTTCAGGCGCCTCGTAAGGTGCTTCATAAATAGAGGTTCAAGAAACTGAACCAGAAGAAAACTCTTTAAAAACCTTTAAAAAGAAAGAAGGAGACAAACGTCGCTTCTGTTGCGCAACAGTCAACAACTGATCTGAGGAGGAAGTTAAGGCGCTGGAGGAGCCGCGAGCAGAGCAGCAGCTGACCCGGGATCAGCGCTCCTCTCCGCCCGGACAACACTCGCGACAGGCGGCTGACCCGGGATCAGCGCTCAACTCCGGCCGGGAGACACTCACCTCAGGAGGCTGATCTACGGTCAGCGCGGCGGCGGCGGAGCAGCAGACCCTCGGCGGCGTCGCGGTTCAAGACTCGGCGAACATCCCGGGACTGGGCTGGCGGTTCTGGGCGGGTTCTGAGGAGGTTTTGAGGAGGTTCTGAGGAGGTTCTGAGGAGGTTCGGCGCAGGTTCGGTGCTGCTCGGTCTGCAGCAGATCCTCGTGCGGCCGCGAGACACGCACACGCGCAGAGACACGCACGATCCGAGGCCCCGCCCCTCTCTCCCTCTCCCGGACCTGGCCCCGCCCACTCAGGATTAGTGAGGCGTTCAAGTCCTGTGGGAATTAGGGCGTGTCCTCGAAGATTTTTGTTTTACTGAACTGACATATTTGAAGTAAATAAAGATTTAAAGTGTTTTTTTTGTTTCTTTAGCTTCAAAGTTTTATTTGAAATAATCAAATATTTTTAATTCTCATTTCTTAAAATTATTTTTAACATGTTTTTAATTAAAATGACATTTAAATTTATATAATATTCTATTACAAAAACTTTTGTCTTTTTTACCAACAACGACGATAATGTTGCGTTCAGGTTCAGAGAAAAAATTAAAATTATTTAGTTATAGTTAAAATTGTTTAATTATAGTTAAGCTTGTTTAATTATAGTTAAAATTGTTTAATTATAGTTAAACTTGTTTAATTATAATTAAAATTGTTTGATTCTAGTTGAAAATTGTTTGATTACAGTTGAAAATTGTTTGATTATAATTGAAAATTGTTGATTATAGTTGAAAATTGTTGATTATAGTTGAAAATTGTTTGATTATAGTTGAAAATTGTTTGATTATAGTTGAAAATTGTTGATTATAGTTGAAAATTGTTTGATTCTAGTTGAAAATTGTTTGATTCTAGTTGAAAATTGTTTGATTATAGTTGAAAATTGTTTGATTATAGTTGAAAATTGTTGATTATAGTTGAAAATTGTTTGATTATAGTTGAAAATTGTTTGATTATAGTTGAAAATTGTTTGATTATAGTTGAAAATTGTTTGATTATAGTTGAAAATTGTTGGATTATAGTTGAAAATTGTTTGATTATAGTTGAAAATTGTTTGATTATAGTTGAAAATTGTTTGATTATAGTTGAAAATTGTTTGATTATAGTTGAAAATTGTTTGATTATAGTTGAATACTGTTTGATTATAGTTGAAAACTGTTTGATTATAGTTGAAAATTGTTTGATTATAGTTGAAAATTGTTTGATTATAGTTGAAAATTGTTTGATTCTAGTTGAAAATTGTTTGATTCTAGTTGAAAATTGTTTGATTACAGTTGAAAATTGTTTGATTATAGTTGAAAATTGTTTAATTATAGTTAAACTTGTTTGATTATAGTTGAAAATTGTTTAATTATAGTTAAACTTGTTTGATTATAGTTGAAAATTGTTTGATTATAGTTGAAATTGTTTAATATTAGTTAAAATTGTTTGATTATAGTTGAAATTGTTTAATATTAGTTAAAATTGTTTGATTATAGTTAAAATTGTTTAATTATAGTTAAACTTGTTTGATTATAGTTGAAAATTGTTTGATTATAGTTGAAAATTGTTTAATTATAGTTGAAATTGTTTAATTATAGTTAAACTTGTTTGATTATAGTTGAAAATTGTTTGATTACAGTTGAAATATGTTTGAATATATTAAAACATTAAATCTTCTCAGCTCTGGAGAATCAAACCAGTGACACACGTGTGTGAAGGTTGTGTTGTTCAAGTGTGTGTCCAGATCATTGCACTATAGTTACCTTGTTGTGTTGTTATCTTGTGAGTCTCTAGAGCTTCTTACATAAGAACCTCCTGTTGTTTGTGAGTCACAAGAACAACATCAACAAACTCGACCTCAACTAAGATTTGATCTTTGACCTTCACGAGGTGCCAAAGGTCGTCTGGACGGTCACGACGAGAGGCAACATGTCTCAGTACACACAAACACACACAGAGACAGCAGCGCTCTAGCACACACACAAGGACACACACATCATCCACACACAAGTCAACACAGACATGGACACAAACATCACGCGTGGACACACAAATCAACACACACACACACAAGTAAACACGCACACATCAACACACACACATGGAGACACACCTTAACACACACACATCAATAAACACACATCAACACAGACGTCCTCACACACACAGACTCACACAATTCAACAAGCACACATCAACACACACACACACACACACACACATATACATACATTAACCCACACGAATGGAGACACACCTCAATTAACACACAGACACACAATAAACACACACGCACACACACACATCAATATACACAAATCAACACATACATCATCACACACACACACAATTCAACAAGCACACATCAACACACACACACGTGGACATACACCTCAACACACACATGGACACACACATCAACACACACACACCTCAACACACACATGGACACACACATCAACACACACACACAATAAACTCACACACACATGGACACACACATCAACACACACACACAGACACACACAATAAACTCACAGACACATGGACACACACATCAGCACTAACACACTTGAGGTGCACAGACTTCATACAATGAGATGGTGGAAACTGCCAGATCTGATTACATCATAAAACTGGTAGCAGCAAATAAGAAAAACCCCAAAGTTTTGTTTGACACGATTAATTCTCTCGTCTCTCCTGCTGCTCAAATCACGCCTGTCTTCTGTGAAGCTGACAGCAATGATTGTTGAGGTTTTTAATTACAAAATTAAATTATATCGTCGTTTGCTGCTCATTATAATGAATTCAGTGAATATTTAAAATCTAGTAAATGTTTTAAATTAAATGACTTCATTATGTTAAGAATCTAATTATTAACCTTAACTAGGTAAAAAAATACACATATATTTAATATAAACATATCATTTACTTTCTTAAAACAAGTTTTATTACAATAATTAAAGTATTTTTTTGTCTTTTAAGTCTTAAAATAAGACTTTTAATGAATTTAACTAGTTTAACTAATCAGTTTGACCTGAAAGGTTAAGAAAATGTTATGTTTTCATGTTTGTTATAAATTATTTTCAGTATTCAAGTAAAAATTAAACACTTTTGAAATGTTAACAATGATTTTGATTCATGTTGACAATTGAAAAAAAAGGTTTGGAGAAAAAAAAAGTCAAATTCATGAAATCTTTCTATTTTTAAAAAAGTGAAAAAAAATATTTTTTAGTAAAATATTATGAAAATGTGAAATAATTAAAATACTAAATTAATGCAGTTATGGTTCAGAAAAGTTAAAAACCTTCGTAAAAATGAAAAATAAATCTTAAAAATCACTTTTAAATAATTAAAACATTTAAATAATGAAATTTATTATTTATTCGAGGACGAAATAGAATAAAATCTTCAAAATCTAAACAAGAAAAAAAAAAAGTGTTTAAAAAAACAACTTTGAGAAAAGTTTTCTTGAATCAAACGACGAAACTAAACTTCGTTCATGAACTCGTTTAAAATCTGAAACATTCGAATCAAAAACGCAGACGAGCCACTGACCACTGCGGATAAGAAAGTTGATTTATTGAGTCGACGGATGAAAGTATTTACAGCGAGCGGAGAAAAGAAGACTTTGACAGGTTCATAAATAAAGGATCAATCATCTTGATTGGCAGCGACTATTGTAAACAATAAACGTTGGAATAAAACTTCCACGTGTTTTTCTCTTGAAATGATATTTTTCGATTTTTAACTAAAAGTTTCCGAAGCAAAAGTTGGTCAAAGGCACGTTTCCTTCAGTAACACTGACAGTAACTCCTCGTCTCGTTGGCAACATCGGAAAACTGTTGAACTCGAAGGCCACGGGTTTTTACGCTGCCGTCACCCGAGCGTCACGGTCGCAGAGACGCCGTCCCTCGCCGGCCGTTCACCTGGATGGTGGTGGTGGGGGGGCGCACCTGCGGGGGCAGAAAACACATCAATCACTTCTTTTGTTTGACATTTTTGTCTTTGAATACGATTTTTCTCGACAAAGTAGAAAACTAGACAGTGATGAGTTCTCTGAGAGGGAGTGAGACCACGTTTGCTGCTCATTATAAAGTAAAATGTTGTTTAAAAAACATTCATCGACGAGTCTAATCAAATATTTCATTTCAAGATATTAATAAAAATTCACTTAAATTGTTGTGTTTTTGTTTCGTGTTCAGATGATATTTTCTTGAGTTGACATTAAAAACTTAAAACTAGAAGTATTTCTTTAGATTAATATTGGTCAAAATCTTTCACCAAGAATGATGAGTTCACTGAGAGGGAGCGAGACGTTTGAAGGTCGTTCGCTGCTGATTATAATGACCATTTAAAGGAAATACTTCTACACACAAAAAACTACACTGAAGAAAGTGATTGTGATTATTTTAAATTAAAACATGTTTTTAATTCACCTGATGAAAAAAATTAACTTTGTTGTTGAAGAGACATTTTTCATATCGTGAGAAAAGAAAGTTTCAATGTTTAAAACTCAACTAGATGTATTTGTGCATCTTGAACTAGGCCAGATGAGTTCACTGAGAGGGACTGAGATGCTTGAAGTTGTTCGTTTGCTGCTCATTATAACGAATATTTTGAGGAAATACTTCTAAAAGGAAAAAAAGTTGATCTTATTTTAAGTAAAACTATTTATTTATTTGACTTAACAATTATTAAATTCACTGTATCCTCTCGTCCCCAGTCATTCATTCAGTCCAGGAAATGATTTTCTTTTCTGATAATAAGGAAGTACTTTTTCTACACATTAAACTAGAGCGATACAACATACAAGATATAAATGTACATGAAAACACCTCAAATCTTGCAGCAGCAACGATGAGTTCACTGAGAGGGAGCAAGACGTTGAGTTAAAAAAAAAAAGACGTTTTTAATTAATGGCTTGGTTTTTGTTATTGTGGAGCAACAAAGAACTGTTTGGGTTACGGAGGTTCAATTGTTAGATGTTGTACCAATAGAATCAAAGTCATGTTGAAAAACTGCCAGATGATGAAAATGTCTTAAAAACAGCCTCGAAATCAACTGAAGCAGATTTAATAGTCACTGATTTAACATCTTCTTTTTCTCATGATCGTGCACTTGTGTTCTATACTGTGTTCTATCTTGTTCTTATTTTGTGTTCTATACTGTGTTCTATCTTGTTCTTATTTTGTGTTCTATACTGTGCTCTATACTGTGTTCTATCTTGTTCTTATTTTGTGTTCTATACTGCGTTCTATACTGTGTTCTATACTGTGTTCTATGCTGTGTTCTATCTTGTTCTTATTTTGTGTTCTATCTTGTGCTCTATACTGTGTTCTATCTTGTTCTTATTTTGTGTTCTTTATTGTGTTCTATACTGCGTTCTATACTGTGTTCTATATTGTGTTCTATATAGTGTTCTATATAGTGTTCTATCTTGTGTTCTATGCTGTATTCTATACTGCGTTCTATACTGCGTTCTATGCTGTGTTCGTCTCCCGTGTTCTATCCTGTCTTCTATGTTGTGTTCTATCGTGTTCTTATCCTGTGTTCTGTCTTGTTCTTATCCTGTGTTCTATCTTGTTCTTATCCTGTGTTCTTATCCTGTGTTCTATCCGGTTTTCTATCTTGTTCTTATTTTGTGTTATATCCTGTTCTTATCCTGTGTTCTTATCCTGTGTTCTATCTTGTGTTCTATCCTGTGTTATATCCTGTGTTCTTATCCTGTGTTCTAACCTGTGTTCTATCTTGTGTTCTAACCTGTGTTCTATCTTGTGTTCTATCCTGTGTTCTAACCTGTGTTCTATCCTGTGTTCTAACCTGTGTTCTATCCTGTGTTCTATCCTGTGTTCTATCCTGTGTTCTAACCTGTGTTCTATATTGTGTTCTATCGGGTCTGAGGATCAGAACCGACTCTTACCTTCCTGAGTCTCTCGGCGGCCGAGCCGGAGCGAATGGCCTCCATCATGGCCTCACGCGCCGCCGCGGGGCTCTTGGCATCCGTGGGACTCTGGGGTGACACGGACGAGGTCTTGAGGGGCTTGAGGGGCTTGAGGGCCGGGGGTCCGGCCGGGGGTGGAGGCGGGGGAGGGGGGGAGGAGAAGACGGGGGAGGCCACGATCCTCGGCTCTGGTCTCGGCGGCTCCTCGGACTCTCGTACGGTTCTGAGCTCGTGAGCAGCAGCAGATCCAGTCTGTGGGAGCGAGAGAGAGCGTGAGGTCAAAGGTCGTCCATTTTTAACTTGTTTCTTTGTTTATCGGAGGAAACTAAACATCTTGTTTTAACAAATACATTCTTCATGTCTTGATTTTCTTCGATACGTTCCAGAAACAGTTTTGGTTCTTGTGTCTCGTGCTGAAGACTCTGGATCACTTTGACCAGGTTCTAGCAGGAGGACCCGGAGTTGACCCCGAGCTGACCCCGAGTTGACCCCGAGCTGACCCGGAGACTTTCACAAGAAAGCATTAAAAATATTTCCAGTAAACGTAATATCTCGGTCAGTTTTCAGAAACTGTTGCAATCGACACTGACGTTGCTGAAAAAGGTAAAAAAAACTTTTTTAAAAGTCACTCGTTTAAAGTTTGATCTTCAGACTCTTGAGTTCAAACCTTCCTTCGTTCACAGGTCAGAGGTCGTTGTTGAAATAAGAACATTTTCTAGACTTGACACTAACACGAATATGTATACACCAGTACAGTATATATAATACGTATATATTAGTACAGTATGTACAGTATATATAATAAGTAAGTAAGTAAGTAATTTTTATTATATAGCGCTTTTCCAGACCAGGGTCACAAAGCGCTTAAACAATCAAAACAATATTCAATAAAGTATATACTTTAAAGATAAAGATAATACTGATAACACAACAGGAGTTCCAGAAAATCAAGGAAAAGCCTGAACAAATAGAAACGTCTTAAGATGTTTCTTGAAGGAGTCAGTAGATCATCAAACACAGATGTTTCTTGAAGGAGTCAGTAGATCATCAAACACAGATGTTTCTTGAAGGAGTCAGTAGATCATCAAACACAGAGATGTTTCTTGAAGGAGTCAGTAGATCATCAAACACAGATGTTTCTTGAAGGAGTCAGTAGATCATCAAACACACATGTTTCTTGAAGGAGTCAGTAGATCATCAAACACAGATGTTTCTTGAAGGAGTCAGTAGATCATCAAACACAGATGTTTCTTGAAGGAGTCAGTAGATCATCAAACACAGATGTTTCTTAAAGGAGTCAGTAGATCATCAAACACAGATGTTTCTTGAAGGAGTCAGTAGATCATCAAGCGCAAAGAGAGAGGAAGATTGTTCCAAAGCTTAGGAGCAACAGCCTGAAAAGATTTCTCTCCTCTGGTCCTGAACCGTGTGCGAGGAACCATAAGTAGATTCTGATCCACAGACCTCAGAGCCCGAGCTGGGGTGTAAGGCTGGATCAGATCACTGATAGAAGGTCTGACCATGAATAGATCTGAAAGTAAGAACCAGAATTTTAAAATGACCCTAAAAGAAACTGGCAGCCAGTGAAGAGTTTGAAGGAGAAATGTGAGTTCTTCTACTTGAGCGGGTCAGAATTCTCGCTGCAGAGTTCTGAATCAACTGCAGACGAGACACATCCTTCTTGTTTAGACATGAAAACAAACTGTTACAATAGTCCAGACGAGAAGAAACAAACGCATGGATTATAAGATCCAGATCATGTTCAGACAACATTTTCCTAAGTTTAGAGATTTTTCTCAGTTGAAGGAAACAGTTTTTGGTCAGTTTTCTGCAGTGTTGATCAAGAGACATGTCTTTATCAAATACAACACCCAGGTTCCTCAGGCTCAGTTTGACAGACTGACCTAAGTCACCCAAGTACTGACTCAACCCTGGAATCTTATCATCAGGAACAATCACCAGAGTTTCAGTTTTGTCCACATTTAGCTGTAGAGTGTTTTCACTCATTGTTTGATTTCTAGCAACAATTGACTAAGTTCAGCCTCTGGGGCTCATTTGGATCAAAAGAGCAGTAGAGCTGGATGTCATCAGCAAAAATGTGATAAGAAACAGGAAATCTCTGAATGATTTTTGTCTTCATACAATGAGATGGTGGAAACTGCTAGATCTGATTACATCAGAAAACTGGTAGCAGCAAATAAGAAAAACCAAGTGTTGCTTGACACGATTAATTCTCTTGTGTCTCCTGCTCCTCAAATCACGCCTGTATTCTGTGAAGCTGACAGAAATGCATTGTTGAGGTTTTTCATTGACAAAATTAAATTGATCAAAGAGAAAATCTCTCCCCCTTTGTTTGGAACCCCTACTGTCTCTGAGCCCCTCTCCTCCTCTTGGTCCTCCTTCAGACTAGTGAACAAGATGAAACACTCCTCTTGCTCAGATGACGTCCTTCCTTGTAGGCTTTTTATCAAAGTATTGGCTGTAATTGGCCCCTGGGTTACTAATACACCAGTATACACAGTACATATAATACGTATATACCAGTACAGTATATACAGTACATATAATACGTATATACCAGTACAGTTAATACAGTATATATAATAAGTATACAGCAGGACAGTATATACAGTATATATAATAAGTATACACCAGTACAGTATATACAGTATATATAATAAGTATACACCAGTATAGTATATACAGTATATATAATAAGTATACACCAGTACAGTATATACAGTATATATAATAAGTATACAGCAGGACAGTATATACAGTATATATAATAAGTATACAGCAGGACAGTATATACAGTATATATAATAAGTATACACCAGTACAGTATATACAGTATATATAATAAGTATACACCAGTATAGTATATACAGTATATATAATAAGTATACACCAGTACAGTATATACAGTATATATAATAAGTATACAGCAGGACAGTATATACAGTATATATAATAAGTATACACCAGTACAGTATATACAGTATATATAATAAGTATACAGCAGGACAGTATATACAGTATATATAATAAGTATACACCAGTACAGTATATACAGTATATATAATAAGTATACAGCAGGACAGTATATACAGTATATATAATAAGTATACACCAGTACAGTATATACAGTATATATAATAAGTATACAGCAGGACAGTATATACAGTATATATAATAAGTATACACCAGTACAGTATATACAGTATATATAATAAGTATACACCAGTACAGTATATACAGTATATATAATAAGTATACAGCAGGACAGTATATACAGTATATATAATAAGTATACACCAGTACAGTATATACAGTATATATAATAAGTATACACCAGTACAGTATATACAGTATATATAATAAGTATACACCAGTACAGTATATACAGTATATATAATAAGTATACACCAGTAGAGTATATATAATACGTATATTATATTTCACTGAAACATTCACTGACACCAAACTCACTTTCTTCAGCCTCCCAGAGATGTTCTGAGCTCTGATCGCAGCCATCAGAACCGAGCGCTCGTTCTCCTCCTCAGGGTAAGGAACCGTCTTCACGTTGGGACCAGAATCTGAGACCTGGAGACCGACAGTAAGAAGAGGTTCCACAGGACCACACGGCGACTCTCGCACCTTCCTGAGGCGACCTCTGCCCCCGGCGTTCTGAATGGCCTCCATCAAGTCTCCGTGCAGATTCGACTCCTTCTCCACAGGCTTGGGAACCACCGGACGGAACTTCTGGACCGGCCCGAACAGCGACGCCGCCGGGGTCTGATCCAGGCTAGTCAGGGGGATCACCAGACGCTCAGGTCCGGTCGAGACGTTGATCTGAAGGTCGTGTGTAGGTCAGTGTCATCGCAACATTATTTAACATTTGAAGTGATGCAACTTTAATGTTTTCATTTAAATGTTTTCAAGCATTAAATTATAGTTTTAAATAATTCAAAATAAAACATACAATAAGTTATGTCGTTTATATTTTCAAAATAAATCATTTTTACAATTATTATAAATATATTATTTAAAAATACATTTTCCAAGTTTTATATGTTTTAATTCTCAGTCTTTTAAATTCAATATAAATGTTGTTATGATAGAGACACCAGACTAAACCAACAGAGCTCAGAGATACTTGAACTTTCAGCCAATCATGCGACGCACAGACGATCATGTGATGTACAAGCGCATGATTATTAGCTCGGTGCTCTGTTGGTTTTGTCTGGTGACGTTACTTTAACGTTTATATTACATTTAAAAGACTATGAATTGAAAAAAATACATTGAATATGTATTTTTGTGTTATTATAATTATAATAGTAAGTCTATGTGTAAAGAAAAATTAATACAATTTGAAAACATCTAAAGAAAATCTAAATAAAAACTAAACATGATAAATTGATCAGATGATGAAAGGATGAGAGGATGAAGAGATGAGAGGATGAGAAGATGAAAAGATGAGAGGATGAAAAGATGAGAGGATGAAAAGATGAGAGGATGAGAGGATGAAAAGATGAGAGGATGAAAAGATGAGAGGAGGAAAAGATGAAAGGATGAGAAGATGAAAGGATGAGAAGATGAAAAGATGAGAGGAGGAAAAGATGAAAGGATGAGAAGATGAAAGGATGAGAGGATGAGAAGATGATAGGATGAAAGGATGAAAGGATGAAAAGATGAAAGGATGAGAGGATGAAAAGATGAAAAGATGAGAGGATGAAAAGATGAAAGGATGAGAAGATGAAAAGATGAGAGGATGAAAAGATGAAAGGATGAGAAAATGAAAAGATGACAGGCTGAGAGGATCAAATGATGAGAGGATGAAAAGATGAAATGATGAGAAGATGAAAAGATGAGAGGAGGAAAAGATGAAAGGATGAGAAGATGAAATGATGAGAGGATGAGAGGATGAGAGGATCAAATGATGAGAAGATGAAAAATGAAAAGATGAAAGGATGAAATAATGAAAGCATCAATATCCTGATGATTATCTTCCATGAGTCCAACATAACAAAACTGATCTACTGGGTCTGTAGGACTCACAGGTTTGGGTGGTTTTGAGGGTTTGTTTGGTGAAGAACTTCTGGCCTGATGTTTCTTCACCTCCGGACTCCGAGGCGAGACTCGACTTGGACTCGTCCTCCTCTGGACCCGAGTCTCTCCTCGGTTCTTCTCTCTGGGGGCCACAGAGTCCTCGTGGTCTCCCCTCAGGACGCTCCCTTGTTCCGACCGCCTCGGAGGAGCAGACGAGTCTTGAGGACCTCTTTGAGCCGGGCCGGGTCTGGTCCTGGTGATGGCCGACGCCACGTAGTGACTGGAGGTTCTTCTGGAGGGTTTGAGGAAGGACAGGTCTCTCTGCAGGAGGTTGGTCTGGACCGGGGGAGGGAGGCTCGCTTTGATACTTGGCCGCTGGACAGTTTTGGACACGGTGACCGTGGGTTCTTCTTCTCTGAAGGTCCTGGTCTCCTGGTGCTTCAGAGCTCCTTCTTCTTCTTCTCTGAAGGTCCTGGTCTCCTGGTGCTTCAGAGCTCTGTCAGGTCCTTCAGGTCTTCTCCAGTCGTCCAGCTTCGCTCTCTCCTGTCGTTCGCCGGAGGTCCACACGTCCGTAGACCTTCTGACCCGAGGAGATCCTTCGCTCTTCTTGACCTCCGAGGTCTTGTTCCAGTTGACCCCGGCTCGCACCATGTTCCCCTGCTCGTCGATCCTGATGGCGCCCGCCGACACCGACGCCGGCGCCGCGGCCGTCGTCTGGACCACGTTGGGCTTCGGAGGAACCACGGTGAAGGTCTTCATGCCGAAGCGCGACGTCACATTGTGCGTGATCTTCCTGTGCCTGGAGTCCACCTGGAGCACCGGAGGAACCTTCTCAGGAGGTCTTCGTTCCTGGACCTCCTTCACTTCCTTCCTGTCGTCTCGGAGTCGTTCAGAAGATGGCGCCGTCTTCTTCGTGTCCGAGCCCGTCCACGCGTTGTTGTTGGTGTTCCTCACGCCTGGAGTGACTCCTGAGAAACAATCGATCTTCAACAAAAGTTCATGTCTGAAGAAGATCAACATTCAGTTCAGAAGAAAAGATCTGATTAAACAACATGTTTTCCTGATGAGGAAGTTGTCAAGAGGCCACTTCCTGTGGGCTTTTATTCTGGTGTTCACCTTCCTGTTCTGGTCCTGGTTCTCTTCATCATCTTGGATATTTTATTAGCATCTGATGTCATATTATTATTGTTCGTTGAAATGTTTCTTTATTTCTTTATTAAAAGAAAGTTGCTTTATTAAAAAAAATATTATTATTATTATTCCATAAATTACAAACCTTACCTTTACCGTCCAAAGACTTCAGCCTCTGAGTCGCTGTGGTTTCTCGCTCCAGCTCGATCTCGTCCAGAACTTCATCGATGGCGGTCACTGGCACGTCCGAGTCCACCAGAGACACGGGAACTCGGCTTCGCTCCAAGGTCACCGGGTCGTCTGAGGTCGCGAGGTCATCGGAGGCAGTGACTCGTGCTCGATCATGTGACTCAGGTTTGGTCTCGAAGTGATGGAAACGCCACGTGATGTCCAGAGTCTTCTCGTCGTCTCCCTTCGACCCTCGTGACCCCGACAGCTTCAGGTCACTGACCGAGACATCGACGGATCATCAGGAGGTTGTACAAGCGTGTTATGAATATTCATGATACTGTATCGATATTATCAACTGTGATAGTATATTTTTACCACAGTTTTTTTTATAGTTTAGTTTTATTATTGTGAAAATAATTCAATTTTATTACACAATTAACATGCAAATCATTCAGTCATTACGTTACTACGCAGCTAAAGGAAGAATGTTGACTGAGGACTAGAGGATACAGTGAGTCTTGCAGCTTTTAAAGCTGATGTTTGGACATATTTTGGTTTGAAAACAAATAAAAGCAGTTACAAGAGTCATGTGGTCTGTAAATACTACAACACCAGAGTCAAGTACTGGACAATACTACACATATATACTTGTTACTACACTATCACAACACCAGAGTCAAGTACTGGACAATACTACACATATATACTTGTTACTGCACTATCACAACACCAGAGTCAAGTACTGGACAATACTACACATATATACTTGTTACTACACTATCACAACACCAGAGTCAAGTACTGGACAATACTACACATATATACTTGTTACTACACTATCACAACACCAGAGTCAAGTACTGGACAATACTACACATATATACTTGTTACTACACTATCACAACACCAGAGTCAAGTACTGGACAATACTACACATACATACTTGTTATTACACTATCACAACACCAGAGTCAAGTACTGGACAATACTACACATATATACTTGTTACTACACTATCACAACACCAGAGTCAAGTACTGGACAATACTACACATATATACTTGTTACTGCACTATCACAACACCAGAGTCAAGTACTGGACAATACTACACATATATACTTGTTACTACACTATCACAACACCAGAGTCAAGTACTGGACAATACTACACATATATACTTGTTACTACACTATCACAACACCAGAGTCAAGTACTGGACAATACTACACATATATACTTGTTACTACACTATCACAACACCAGAGTCAAGTACTGGACAATACTACACATACATACTTGTTATTACACTATCACAACACCAGAGTCAAGTACTGGACAATACTACACATATATACTTGTTACTACACTATCACAACACCAGAGTCAAGTACTGGACAATACTACACATATATACTTGTTACTACACTATCACAACACCAGAGTCAAGTACTGGACAATACTACACATATATACTTGTTACTACACTATCACAACACCAGAGTCAAGTACTGGACAATACTACACATATATACTTGTTACTACACTATCACAACACCAGAGTCAAGTACTGGACAATACTACACATATATACTTGTTACTACACTATCACAACACCAGAGTCAAGTACTGGACAATACTACACATATATACTTGTTACTACACTATCACAACACCAGAGTCAAGTACTGGACAATACTACACATATATACTTGGAACACCAAGAGATGTTGACTCCAGTTGGAATCATCTCACCTGAGGATAAGAGTCTTTCCTGGGTGACTTGGTTTCTCTCTAAGATAAAAAGAGTTTTTATCCTCCCCTCACTAGAGAACAAAAGCATGACACACCTCCATAGTATAAAATCAAACAAGAATCCATTAAAAACTGCAAGTAACTCGAGTCTAATGAGGTCAAATGTATCAACTGAAAACTAACATCATAACTATCACGTAAATGTTATAAAAGACGAGAGAATAAATGGTAGTTTTGTTCTTAAACTGGACTAACTTAAAGCAATATTTAAAAAACATACTTCATCTGCTCACAACAGAAACACATTCTTGCTCCTCACTCGGTGCCAGCAACACTTCCCACCATGTTTCCAAAGCGACTTCTGGTCCAGAGCTTTGATAGTTCTTGGGTTTCGGCCCGGATTCAAAGGCCTTTGTTGCCAATGACTGTTCTTGGTTTGTTTGGATCGTGTCGAGAAGTTCCCAGACGATCAATGATCTTTCATAGAAACACTTTATGAATGGATGTTCTCGCTGCTTTCCAGGAACACCCGGCTCTTCTCAGAAGCTGCGAGTCACTACGAGGACGCATTGTGTTTGGGTTGGCTGCAGAACCGCAACTCTGTGCAGCAGAACCGCAACTCTGTGCTGCAGAACCGCAACTCTGTGCTGCAGAACCGCAACTCTGTGCAGTAGAACCGTAACTCTGTGCAGCAGAACCGTAACTCTGTGCAGCAGACCGCAACTCTGTGCAGCAGAACCGCAACTCTGTGCTGCAGAACCGCAACTCTGTGCTGCAGAACCGCAACTCTGTGCAGCAGAACCGTAACTCTGTGCAGCAGAACCGTAACTCTGTGCAGCAGAACCGCAACTCTGTGCAGCAGAACCGCAACTCTGTGCTGCAGAACCGCAACTCTGTGCAGCAGAACCGCAACTCTGTGCTGCAGAACCGCAACTCTGTGCAGCAGAACCGCAACTCTGTGCTGCAGAACCGCAACTCTGTGCAGCAGAACCGCAACTCTGTTCAGGAGAACCGTAACTCTGTGCTGCAGAACCGCAACTCTGTGCAGCAGAACCGCAACTCTGTGCTGCAGAACCGCAACTCTGTGCTGCAGAACCGCAACTCTGTGCAGTAGAACCGTAACTCTGTGCAGCAGAACCGTAACTCTGTGCAGCAGAACCGCAACTCTGTGCTGCAGAACCGCAACTCTGTGCAGCAGAACCGTAACTCTGTGCAGCAGAACCGCAACTCTGTGCTGCAGAACCGCAACTCTCTGCAGTAGAACCGTAACTCTGTGCAGCAGAACCGCAACTCTCTGCAGTAGAACTGTAACTCTGTGCAGCAGAACCGCAACTCTGTGCAGCAGAACCGCAACTCTGTGCTGCAGAACCGCAACTCTGTGCAGCAGAACCGTAACTCTGTGCAGCAGAACCGCAACTCTGTGCTGCAGAACCGCAACTCTCTGCAGTAGAACCGCAACTCTGTGCTGCAGAACCGCAACTCTGTGCAGCAGAACCGCAACTCTGTGCAGCAGAACCGCAACTCTGTGCAGCAGAACCGCAACTCTGTGCTGCAGTACCGCAACTCTGTGTAGCAGAACCGCAACTCTGTGCAGCAGAACCGCAACTCTGTGCAGCAGAACCGCAACTCTGTGCTGCAGTACCGCAACTCTGTGCAGCAGAACCACAACCTTCTGCAGTAGAACCGCAACTCTGTGCAGCAGAACCACAACTCTGTGCAGCAGAACCGCAACTGTCTGCAGCAGAACTACAACTCTCTACAGCAGAACCGCAACTGTCTGCAGCAGAACCGCAACTCTCTGCAGCAGAACCGCAACTGTCTGCAGCAGAACCGCAACTCTTTGCATTAGAAACCACAACTCTCTGCAGTAGAACCGCAACTCTCTGCAGTAGAACCGCAACTCTCTACAGCAGAACCACAACTGTCTGCAGCAGAACCGCAACTGTCAGCAGCAGAACCGCAACTGTCAGCAGCAGAACCGCAACTGTCAGCAGCAGAACCACAGCTGTCTGCAGCAGAACCGCAACTCTCTGCAGCAGAAGCGCAACTGTCAGCAGCAGAACCACAACTGTCTGCAGCAGAACCGCAACTGTACAGCAGAACCGCAACGGTCTGCAGCAGAAGCGCAACTGTCTGCCGCAGAAACGCAACTCTCTGCAGCAGAACCACAACGGTCAGCAGCAGATCCGCAACTCTGCGCAGCAGAACCGCAACTAGAAAATGTAATCAGTTGAATATCGATACAGAATCGAATCGTTGAAAGACACGATGAAACTAACGGTGCAAACCTGACATTAATGGATCAGCAAGGTTTGCATAAAGGCCTCAGTTGTTACCTCGGTGGGATTTGAACCCTCAGCTTCATGTACGTGAGTCAAGAAGACCCAAGAAGATCCACGTACCTGTTCCTGGACTCCCAGGTGGCGCAGCCCTCGTCACTGTCGCTGGAGATGTCGTGCACAGGTTTCTGCGGTCCAGCGTTACCATGGAGACGGAAGCTTCCCTCCGGGGACGTGGCTTCGAACGGCGAGCAGACCAGACCGGAGTCTTCGGCGAGACCGTCGGATGCGGCGTAGCCGTGATCGATCAGACTGCTGCTGCCGTTGCTGCTGCCCACGGAGACGGTCTCGTCCTCGGGCGTGTCCACCGTCGGCGTGGACCTCTGGAGGGACTGGACCAGGTCTTAGAAGAGGCAGAGAAGATCTGGTCAGACTTAAGGGTCAGACCTTTGAACGCCACGACTCAAGTCGGCTCTAGTTCTCTCTAGTTTCCACAGAACAAATCACTTTGCTCCTCAAACCTTGAAGTTCCCTCAAGAGCCAAAATTCTAACTGGAGTGAGATCTCCCATGATGCCTTTCTTCACACTGCTCTATTGGTCGCTACGATACTATATTCAAATTCTATGTCAAAAGTGATGGACAGCTGTCATTTGTTGGCTGGGCGGCAAAGTATTACGACATTATGAGAGGGAAGTTGAGAAGGATCTCGTCTCATGTTGAGTTCGACAAATAAATGTTGTTCAAACAAATCAACGAGCAAAACATTTTCTCATGCGTTAGTCGTCAGGAAAAGACACACAAGTTAGTTTCAGACTCACAACAAGACACGACAACAGCCACTCGCGGCGTCAACGACGTCGTAAAAGCAGCACCTACTTATTTTTTATAGCCTTCTTCGGATCAAACCTGGTTCTACCGGCTTATCGGTTCCGACGATCAAACACGGTTGCTAACACTTGTATAAATAGTTGCACAATAGACGGTGATTTGTCTGCACGCGTCTCCAATACACACCGTGTGTGTGTGTGTGTGTGTGTGTGTGTGTGTGTGTGTGTGTGTGTGTGTGTGTGTGTGTGTGTTGACCTGGGCCCGGGTCCAAATGTGCTGAGTTCTGATGAGTTCTGAACACGTGGTGATGACTCACAAGTCCGTCCTACAGATCCTTCCCAGCACAGCTTAGTCACGCCAGCCACGAACACACACGTGTGCGCGTGCAGACGCACAACTGCAGCACAACAAACCCGATCCCAGAGGTCACAGCAAGTCGCTCGCACAACACACGCACATGCAGGAGGATAGAGGTTCGTACCTTCTTTCACCGTCAATGTCCAGAGAAACAAAGATGACTCGAGGAACAACAATCAACAACTTAATCTGTTTGTATCTTTGAGAAGAAAACACAAGGATTGATCTACATTATTTTTATATATATTTTTTAAAGTTTCTCATTTCAATCATAGTTTTGTTCGTATTTAAAAACACATTTTATCAACAAGGTTGTCCGAGCATCACAGATGTTTAAACGTATAAAAATGTTCGTGTTATTTCCACATCGTTGTGTTTAATCAGTTATTTTTCCGTCCACTTCTTGACAGATTCTTTTTTAAATGTTCTGATGTGAGCTTCAAAATATCTTTTGTTTCAAAAGACAAAACTTGAGATAATTAAAATATATTTTGTTTTCACTTTTAATTATTACTTTCAATATTTACGATTGATTAATCAAAGACCAATACGATGATCAACTAGATAAGTTTGTACGATAAGCTTTTTTAACAACGGTTCTTATTTGAAAATGTATAAATTGATCTATTAGTTTAAAAAATGCATGTTTTCTTATCTCTCGAGACCAAATCCAATCAAAAATGTTGTGAATTTTTCAAAGCTTCTGTTGTAAAGTCGCTGAAATTCAGCAAAAATAAAATGTGTTTAATATTTTTCAGTAGTTTATTTTCTAAATAAAGAAACACAGAGAAAAAACCCTCAAAAACAAACGTAACATATTTCCTCTCGTCATGCACCGAACAACATTTGTATCAAACTAATATCTGAGATGTTTCCAACATGTCTTTGAAGACGTTCTGGTCTCTGGTCTCCAGACCAGGTTCACGATCCACCATCACCGGAGCCGGACTATCGATCCGCAGACATCACGTCACAAACTATCGACAGATACGTATCAAGTTTCCTCGTCTCGTAATCGACTCCGTCGTCCATCACGGCTTCCATTTTTAACTTCTCGTCTAATCCATATCAACACGTGACCACCGACAGAAAACAGGAGGAAAGAAGGAAGGAAGGGTCAGGCCGGGCGAGACTTCAGTCGCAGTGGACCACAGCAGTAGACTAGAGAGGGAGGAGGAGAGAAGACAGAAGAGCATCAACACAAGTAAACAGATCATTTTAATGGACAGTCGTCTCTCTTTATCAAAGGTTACCTCATTGAATGTGAGTCCTCGTCTCGACAAAACCTCCCAGTAACAGCTGAATATCACAGCAGTCCATTATGTTGACCAGAAACATAGATTTAATTTAGTATTGTATCGACCAATCAGATGGCATCATGGGAGTTCAGTGTGTTTTGTCGGCACCATAAGTAAAGAGGGTGATAAAAGTTTGAAGTGTAGGTTGAACCCTGACAGTCGAGGGACCACCGTGATCACACACTGACAAGAAGCATAACAATTCAGAAGTCATTTATGTTCTTGTGTCAGATTAACGGCCGACCCTCCGGCGGGGTCATGACCTCACGCCCCAGTCCTGACGCCCCAGTCCTGACCCCCCAGTCCTGACCCCCCAGTCCTGACTCCCCAGTCCTGACGCCCCAGTCCTGACGCCCCAGTCCTGACCCCCCAGTCCTGACCCCCCAGTCCTGACGCCCCAGTCCTGACGCCCCAGTCCTGACCCCCCAGTCCTGACTCCCCAGTCCTGACCCCCCAGTCCTGACGCCCCAGTCCTGACGCCCCAGTCCTGACCCCCCAGTCCTGACCCCCCAGTCCTGACGCCCCAGTCCTGACGCCCCAGTCCTGACCCCCCAGTCCTGACTCCCCAGTCCTGACTCCCCAGTCCTGACGCCCCAGTCCTGACGCCCCATTGCTGATGCTTCTCATCTGCCACACAAGTGTGTAAACGCAGCATCAAACGCACTCTGGCTGATTGATCCGAGCAGAAAGATCTGCCGTCGGGCGTTCATGCATCTGGACGTGATCTGACGAGCGAGAACAAGGTTTACGTCTAGAAAGATCAGGAGATTGTGGCGGAGAAGGAAAGATGGTGGAGCTCTCAATGTTCTCGTACGCATGACTCTCAAACATATATGTGATGAACTCTCAAACATGTATGTGATGAACTCTCAAACATATATGTGATGAACTCTCAAACATGTATGTGATGAACTCTCAAACATGTATGTGATGAACTCTCAAACATATATGTGATGAACTCTCAAACATGTATGTGATGAACTCTCAAACATGTACATGATGAACTCTCAAACATGTATGTGATGAACTCTCAAACACGTATGTGATGAACTCTCAAACATGTATGTGATGAACTCTCAAACATATATGTGATGAACTCTCAAACATGTATGTGATGAACTCTCAAACATGTACGTGATGAACTCTCAAACACGTATGTGATGAACTCTCAAACACGTATGTGATGAACTCTCAAACATGTACATGATGAACTCTCAAACATGTATGTGATGAACTCTCAAACATGTATGTGATGAACTCTCAAACATGTATGTGATGAACTCTCAAACACGTATGTGATGAACTCTCAAACATATATGTGATGAACTCTCAAACATGTATGTGATGAACTCTCAAACACGTATGTGATGAACTCTCAAACATATATGTGATGAACTCTCAAACATGTATGTGATGAACTCTCAAACACGTATGTGATGAACTCTCAAACATGTATGTGATGAACTCTCAAACATGTATGTGATGAACTCTCAAACACGTATGTGATGAACTCTCAAACATATATGTGATGAACTCTCAAACACGTATGTGATGAACTCTCAAACACGTATGTGATGAACTCTCAAACACGTATGTGATGAACTCTCAAACACGTATGTGATGAACTCTCAAACATGTATGTGATGAACTCTCAAACATGTATGTGATGAACTCTCAAACACGTATGTGATGAACTCTCAAACATGTATGTGATGAACTCTCAAACACGTATGTGATGAACTCTCAAACATGTATGTGATGAACCCTCAAACATGTATGTGATGAACTCTCAAACATGTATGTGATGAACTCTCAAACATGTACGTGATGAACTCTCAAACATGTATGTGATGAACTCTCAAACATGTATGTGATGAACTCTCAAACATGTATGTGATGAACTCTCAAACATGTATGTGATGAACTCTCAAACATGTATGTGATGAACTCTCAAACATGTATGTGATGAACCCTCAAACATGTACGTGATGAACTCTCAAACATGTATGTGATGAACTCTCAAACATGTATGTGATGAACTCTCAAACACGTATGTGATGAACTCTCAAACATGTATGTGATGAACTCTCAAACATGTATGTGATGAACTCTCAAACATGTATGTGATGAACCCTCAAACATGTACGTGATGAACTCTCAAACACGTATGTGATGAACTCTCAAACATGTATGTGATGAACTCTCAAACATGTATGTGATGAACTCTCAAACATGTATGTGATGAACTCTCAAACACGTATGTGATGAACTCTCAAACATGTACGTGATGAACTCTCAAACACGTATGTGATGAACTCTCAAACACGTATGTGATGAACTCTCAAACACGTATGTGATGAACTCTCAAACACGTATGTGATGAACTCTCAAACATGTATGTGATGAACTCTCAAACATGTACGTGATGAACTCTCAAACACGTATGTGATGAACTCTCAAACATGTATGTGATGAACTCTCAAACATGTATGTGATGAACTCTCAAACATGTACGTGATGAACTCTCAAACACGTATGTGATGAACTCTCAAACATGTATGTGATGAACTCTCAAACATGTATGTGATGAACTCTCAAACATATATGTGATGAACTCTCAAACATGTATGTGATGAACTCTCAAACATATATGTGATGAACTCTCAAACACGTATGTGATGAACTCTCAAACATATATGTGATGAACTCTCAAACATGTATGTGATGAACTCTCAAACATATATGTGATGAACTCTCAAACACGTATGTGATGAACTCTCAAACATGTATGTGATGAACTCTCAAACACGTATGTGATGAACTCTCAAACACGTATGTGATGAACTCTCAAACATGTATGTGATGAACTCTCAAACATGTATGTGATGAACTCTCAAACACGTATGTGATGAACTCTCAAACATGTATGTGATGAACTCTCAAACATGTATGTGATGAACTCTCAAACATGTATGTGATGAACTCTCAAACATGTATGTGATGAACTCTAAAACATGTATGTGATGAACTCTCAAACATGTATGTGATGAACTCTCAAACATGTATGTGATGAACTCTCAAACATGTATGTGATGAACTCTCAAACATGTATGTGATGAACTCTCAAACATGTATGTGATGAACTCTCAAACACGTATGTGATGAACTCTCAAACACGTATGTGATGAACCCTCAAACACGTATGTGATGAACTCTAAAACATGTATGTGATGAACTCTCAAACATGTATGTGATGAACTCTCAAACATATATGTGATGAACTCTCAAACATATATGTGATGAACTCTCAAACATGTATGTGATGAACTCTCAAACATGTATGTGATGAACTCTCAAACATGTATGTGATGAACTCTCAAACATGTATGTGATGAACTCTCAAACACGAATGTGATGAACTCTCAAACATGTATGTGATGAACTCTCAAACATGTACGTGATGAACTCTCAAACATATATGTGATGAACTCTCAAACATGTACGTGATGAACTCTCAAACACGTATGTGATGAACTCTCAAACATGTACATGATGAACTCTCAAACATGTACGTGATGAACTCTCAAACATGTATGTAATGAACTCTCAAACATATATGTGATGAACTCTCAAACATGTACATGATGAACTCTCAAACACGTATGTGATGAACTCTCAAACATGTACATGATGAACTCTCAAACATGTACGTGATGAACTCTCAAACATGTATGTGATGAACTCTCAAACATGTACATGATGAACTCTCAAACACGTATGTGATGAACTCTCAAACATGTACATGATGAACTCTCAAACACGTATGTGATGAACTCTCAAACATGTACATGATGAACTCTCAAACATGTACATGATGAACTCTCAAACATGTACGTGATGAACTCTCAAACATGTACATGATGAACTCTCAAACATGTACATGATGAACTCTCAAACATGTACATGATGAACTCTCAAACATATATGTGATGAACTCTCAAACACGTATGTGATGAACTCTCAAACATGTACATGATGAACTCTCAAACATGTACATGATGAACTCTCAAACATGTACATGATGAACTCTCAAACATGTACATGATGAACTCTCAAACATGTACATGATGAACTCTCAAACATATATGTGATGAACTCTCAAACATGTACATGATGAACTCTCAAACATGTACATGATGAACTCTCAAACATGTACATGATGAACTCTCAAACACGTATGTGATGAACTCTCAAACATGTACATGATGAACTCTCAAACATGTACATGATGAACTCTCAAACATGTACATGATGAACTCTCAAACATGTACGTGATGAACTCTCAAACATGTACATGATGAACTCTCAAACATATATGTGATGAACTCTCAAACACGTATGTTACGAACGTGAAGAAAAGAAGTAACACGACAGCATTAAGCTCAGTAAGGAGGTCGACAAGCAGAAAACCAGCCTGACGAGTTGTACGAGTACTCGCAGCGTGATGTTTACTCTCACTGACAAGTTTCCTAGAAAGTCTTGATGTTATCTGACAGCCGCCCCCCCGGGACCACAATCTTTGACTCATTCATGTCTCAAGAGAAGAAATGTTTCAGTTCAAGTCTCAGGAGCTCATTCTTCGACAGCAGGGAACAGATCCTTCGAAACAGATCCTGGCAGCAGTAATACTATCCTCCAGTACTTTTCTTAGAAACACTCACATATTTCAAGCCTTTACCAAACTATTGCGCTTCTCACTGCAGGCTTTATATTTGTATGTATTTTAAGGGTGATAAGAAGTTCAAGCTGGCAGTTCACAGCAGACACGAGTCGCTCGGACTATTGACCATGTTTAACCTTCTCAAATGAAGGTTATAAAGTATTTTTTTCTTTAAAAATAAAACAAAAAACTTGAATATATCCACTAAAGATCATTTGTCGGGACTATTGCAGCAGATCACAGAAGAATCAAACAAGTCTCTACTACATTTACCCAGAAGGCAAGAGTCGCTCAAATTATTGACCATGTTTAACCCGATCAACTTAAGATTATATCAGTATTTTCTTCCTTAAAAAGGAAAAACACCTCAAAAAATTCAACTATTACTATTTATCAGGGCCAACAAACAAAATGAATTAAACAAGTGTGTCAACTTAACCACTACAATATTTACTCACCAGATATGAATCGCTCTAATTAATGACCATGTTTAACCTTTAACCTGGTCAACACAAGATTGTTAAAATATTTTCTTTAAAAACAACAAATATTTTCCCGCAGGCATGAGTCGCTCTAATGATTGACCGTGTTTAACCTGCTCAACTTATTGTTATAAAGGTATTATTTCCTCCACTCAAGATCATGTGTAGGTCAAAGAATAAAGGTGAGAATATCTACCCATGGTGCTGTGCCTGTTGCTCTCGACCTCCTCCAGCCTCAGGCTCGACTCATGCTCCAGGTTAGAAACCCGGTCTTGATCCGATCGCACGTTTCTCTCCACGACCGCCTCGATCACGGAGTTCCGAGAGATCATCCGGACCGACCCGCTGGCCGCGCTGCTGGTGAGGGAGCTCAGCTGCGACCCGGTCCGATCGGGGTCCAGGTCCGAGTCGTCCAGGCTGTGGTTGGACTCGGAGCTGGAGTCCTGAGCCGCCAGGCTGTCCAGGGTGCTGCTGCTGGGGGTCGGGGATCCGGAGCTCGGGACCTCCGAGACAAACTGCTCGGTTCTGGTGGGTTTGGCTGGTTCTGGAGCGGCGGTCGTCGGCGCCATCTTGGAGTTGAGGGTCTTGCTCAGGGGTGGGTCGGGCGCGGCCGCAGGATGGTCCAGGTCTCGGGTGATGGGACTGGGGGTGGGCGGGGCTGGAGCTTTCCTCTTCCTCTGCAGGGTCTCAGAGACGTAGTCCTGCAGGAACACAAACAAACATCAGAAAGGATTCTTTCAGGACCAACTTTATATCAAGACTCTGGCAGCCATTTTGAAAC